>NW_013667528.1:146606-167348 GCF_000517525.1 Limulus polyphemus
TTTTATTCTGTAACCTGATTTTTCTGGTAATTGATAACAAAAAATAATAAATTCACAAAATATGTTATGTGTTATTATGTTAATGTGGAGAAACCATGATATTTTTCTTTTCTCTTATTCATTTTATGAAATTTATTTATTTCTGTTTTGTAAAAATAAATTCTGGTTTGGTCACTGTACTGAACCAGTACAAAACAAAAGCAATCCTGGTCTCATTTCACACATTTTATATGTAGCACCTCCATCTTTTGTAAAAAAGATGAAGAATGTGGATGCAAAGAATGAAGAAACTGTAAATTTTTGTGTTCAGATAACAGGAAATCCAAAACCGAAAGTCAAATGGTAAGCTTTTAGCTTCTTCCATCACATTAAATGATGTAAAAATAAGATTTGATATTAAAAATGCTAACAAAAAGGAATAAGTAACTATTGTAGATGTATTTGTGTCTAATTACCTTTGACTAGTTTTAATTGTTGGAGAAGGATTTCTTACAGAAAAAAAGTTAATGTAAACACATGCAGGATCCAAGTCATATCTTGGGGAAAATATCATTAAACTTTTCATTGGTGTTTTAACTATCTGTTCATTACCAATCCAGAAAGAAAGAATTGAAAATGAAAATGTATTTGCTTTTTTTTGAGTAGCCAGATAAATATGCAGAATTAAAAGTAGAATTACAGTGCCACCTTTGTTTGATTTTAAATCTTCAATTTCTCCAGCCACTGTTTTAAAGTACTGTAAGAATGTATAAACACAGAAGTAGCCCAAAAGTTGCCGTCTCTCTGCATGAAGATTCCATTTAGGAATGAAAGAGAAACAGGGTGTTGGATATTGTTAAAAATCTATAAAATATTTATTTTTAAGTATGTGGATTTCACATGTCTGCACTCCTCATGCCCAGCACTGCCTATACTACCAAAACTGGCATATTTCATCACTCAAAGTATAAGAGAATTGCAGGTAGATTATGGTTCTATTTAAATACTTTGTATTATTTCTGAAAAAAAAAGGGAATCTATTACTGAAAAAGTATAAAAAAAACACTTGAATTTCTTCATCATTTACCATGGTACCAGATCTACAGTTTTTTGCATTCAAACTAGTTTTAAACAAAAAAACATCTTCATGACATGTCAAAATATCTACGTGCTACGAGCAAGGAGGGGTAGAAATATGGGGTTAAAGGTCATCGTATGAGAGCGTAATGAAGCAAAAGTTCAATGAGATACTTCTTGAATTTTAAACTTGATATTGACTTTTTGTCTCTAATTTTGTCAGTCCTTTTGTGTGTGTGGCCTGGGTACTCCTTCACAAGTGCAGAAATTACCTGTTTGCCAGAGAAATTGAACATTTTTCTTCTTGGATGAATGAACAAATAATACTTAATCATGTGATAAGCCAAGGATTTTGTAACGATGGAAAATATTTTTAGGCCCAAAATTGAAGAGCATATCTTAGATCCTTATTATGCAAATACTGACTTGTAATCCTATCGTAATCTTTTCTTAATTCTAAATGGTTGCATCTAATGTGAATGAAGAACAAAGGATGATTAATTGAGAATTCCAAAGCTCTCATTTAAAATGTTTACCTACATAAATTTGGCTATAAGAAACTTAACTTGTTACTCCTTTATTATCTATGGAAGAGTTTTTCCATTACTTTAAGTGGCATAAAGGTATGGGTGGAAATAATGTCTAGTGAGCGTAAATATACGAGTGTAGATGATAAGGGATTAATGACCATGAATTAAACCTATCAGTATAAGTATGAAATTCCTTGAAGTAATGGACCAGTCTACTAACTTTTGTTTGAAATTACAGATAATTTCCAGGAATGGTTGACTTTTTTGATTTCAGGTTTAAAGGCTTTTAAGTTTGCTGATTCATTATTTTTATTGTGCATTGTTAATCTTTTCTGGAGTATTTATATGAATGGATTCTCAAGTTTTAAATGAAATTTTATCTTGTAATTATTGTATGATCCAACATTTTGATATATTAATAGGCTGAAAGACTCAGATGAATTGACATTGAATGTGGATGATACTCATTATAAAATAACAGAAGATGGAGATTCATATACTTTAGTCATTGACAAAGTCACAAGTAATGATGCTGGAAAGTATACGTGTGAAATTACCAATGAGTATGGAACAGAATCTACCACAGGATCTTTGAAAGTGACAGGTTAGTAAACAGACCATAATCCAAGCTAGAGTTTTACCAATGAATATGGAACAGGATCTTTGAAAGTGACAGGTTAGTAAACAGACCATAATCCAAGCTAGAGTTTTACCAATGAGTATGGAACAGGATCTTTGAAAGTGACAGGTTAGTAAACAGACCATAATCCAAGCTGAGTTTTACCAATGAGTATGGAACAGAATCTACAACAGGATCTTTGAAAGTGACAGGTTAGTAAACAGACCATAATCCAAGCTAGAGTTTTACCAATGAGTATCGAACAGGATCTTTGAAAGTGACAGGTTAGTAAACAGACCATAATCCAAGCTAGAGTTTTAAACATTTTCTTCCTTGAGAGTGATGAATTTCCTAAGGTTTGTGTTTTTTTTTTAAACAAAATTCTTGTTTCATTTATGCATGCAAATGAGTACACGAAAATAAGTACAGAAACTGCTAGAGTATTAGTTATTACTTAAGGATTAAAATTAATCTAGTTGTTGGTGAAAGTTTCTATAACTTTTGGTTTAATCTGAATTATCTCGTGTTAAGGTAAACCCACTCTAAAGTTCACTCAAGAACTGTCAGATGTTGTTGCTACTGAAGGAGACAATGAGCTACAGCTGTTGGTAAAGACTGAAGGAGCACCAGCATCTCAGATTAAATGGTAGGTTTACGTTCAGATCTTGTGTTTTGTAAAGATGCTGAACACTTTTTTCTCTCTGAGTTGTGGTATCTTGTGCAGATAAAGATTGTGAATGATGACACAGTAAGCTTGATGTTGTTTTTAAATTTTAGTTCATGTGTTAATGAAGATTTTTACGGTAGAATTGACGATTGAAACTTGTCAGCTTTCATTGTTTTACCACTTACTTTCTAATTTCTGCTAGAACTTTTTGGTAACATTTAAATTAGCAGTATGAAAAAAGTTCATAAAGTAATTCCGAAGGAAGGTTTACTTGATTAACTATTTTAAATATCATATGTTTTTAAATCAAAGGTACCTTGATGATAAAGAAATAACTGAAACTGAAAATGTGAAAATATCTACTGATGGAAATGCTCATAGCTTAACTATTAAGCGTGTGACAACTGAATCAGCTGGTACATACAAGTGCAAAGCTGTTGGTGATCAGGGAGAGGCTAACACTAGTGGAGTACTTACTGTTAATGGTAAGTTATGTAGTTAGAAACTCTAACTTTATGGAGAATGTTATGTAGTTGCATGAAAATTAATTTTTTGGTTATTAAAGTAGTTGAGCTTCAGTGTAAGCAAAGATAGTTATGTATCTTCAGATAGGGAAACAAAGACAGACTTTGATTAGGTTTCAGAAATGAAAATGCAGAAAGCTATTCATGCAGATATAAGTAATAAGACATGTATGTAAGTATGTTCTTTTTTTACCAGTTTATTACCATGTTGAATGTTATCCCTAGTTCCTGCCAAGTTTGGTCAGAGCCTCAAAGATACTGATGGTGCTGAAGATGAAAAGTTGTCCTTAACTGTAAAAATTGCAGGACAGCCTAAACCTTCAGTTGCTTGGTGAGTTTCTTGTGTATTTTTTATAAATTTCAATGGTAGAAGTTCACAATATTGTTTATAACCTATTCAAACATTTTCTGTTATTCTGAAACCAACTATTTGTATCTTCATAAAAATAAGGCTTTATGTATTGCTAAGTTGTGTGAATCTTAGGAGCAAACAACTGGTTTTTATGGGTATGTAATACATATATATTATGACGTACTTCATACTTCTTTAAAGTTAGTTTCATTACAATTTATTATAATGATTAAAATTTATATTTTTCTTATTGTTTCTTTAATACTTTTAATTTTATAGTTAAGATTACTTTATATAGCTAATTTTATATATACCTTAACTGAAATGTCTTAAACTGGTCAAACTTCACAGAATATTATTGAGTTTATGATGGCAAGGGTAATTTACTGATGAATCAGTACATTCTAATTATTAGAAGTTTTCGTTTTTTTTATTGAGTTATGACATTATTTACTTATTGTAATTTGATTTTATATAATTGGCTTTTTAAACTTTTAAGTTGGTTTCAGTTCTGATAGTTTACATACGACCAGAACTTATTAATAATTATTTCAAAGGAAACATGAAAGGAAAAACATCAGAATATGTTTTGTAATTTGGTTTTATATAATTGGCTTTTTCAGATTTTAAGTTGGTTTCAGTTCTGATAGTTTACATACGACCAGAACTTATTAATAATTATTTCAAAGGAAACATGAAAGGAAAAACATCAGAATATGTTTTGTAGTTACGTATTTCCATTCGTATTAATATACTTTCCAGACAATGCTGATCTGTTTAAACTTATAGTTCTTTTAACAACACAGTAATATTTTGTTAACTCTTTAATTAAGAGGCTGTTTGTTCTATCTTAGGTTTAAAAGTCACTTTAAAGGTAAATCTAATGAAGTATAGTACTGTTGAAGACTGACAAACTTTATAAGTTTAAAACTGAATCACAGATGTAGAGAAAAATTCTAAACCAGAATTTTCATGGATATTATGAAATTGTTCATAAAATATGATTGCTACATTATTATATTATCCCTATTTGATTGTCAATTTAAAAGTCACAAGTAGCCTTACAAACTGTACAAAATTCATTAATATATATGAAACATTATTTAATTATGTAGTGATAGAAATCTGTTTTAATTTCATTCAATACAGTAATTGTTAAATTTAAAAAATGATTAACATTGTTATGCATTCATTAAATGGTCTCACCTCACTTGCCAATTGCGTTTTATCTCAGTTTTTTCAAAGGTATATTTCAAAGTCATTGTGATGAATGAAATTATTTTTGTGTTCATTTTTTAGTCATTCTCTAACATTTTTTATTAGAAACATGCCCAGCATTAAGGTTAGGTAACATAGGCAGCTGCCAAGAGCACTGAATTCTCAGGTGCTCTAGTGTGCATAATGATGCAATAGTTTCTTCCTATGGTGCCAATTAAACTATCGATAGCCTCTGGAAACAGATTTATTTATGCTTAATATGGTTTATAATTGCTAACGTAACTTTGCGTATTTCTTGTTTATTCCACTTTAATTTATTTTTAGATATTGTTACACTAAGTTTATGTAGCAATGAGACTAACGTAATGCGAGTCGAAGCTAATGAACATAAAAACTCAAACCTTTAAGTACATAAAGTCAACTATGTGAGCTTACACTGTAATAACATGTGGTTTGTCATACTGTTGATCTCTCTTGATTTTTTTTCTGGGAGGGGGGGGGGATATATACATCCAGTGCTATGCAACATTTAAAGCTTTAGTCAGAAGTTTATTTTTAATTTTCCTAAAATTCTTAAGCATAGTTAGTCCAACTGATTAAAGCAAGATATACATTTTAGTTTAAATATTGGAGGATAGAATTTTGATGAAGTATTAGTGAGTTTCCATTTGTGTTAGTTTTTTTCTCACATACTGTTGATTAAAACAACAATTTTTACCTTAAAAGTAAAACATTTTCAGAACAGTTAAAATGTTTAACATTATATAAAGGCATTAACAAACTCTGTGTACTTAGGTTAAAGGATGAGGCAGAACTTACCATTGATGGAAAACACAGAAAAATTATTGAAGAGGCTTCAGATACATTTACTCTGGTACTTGATAAGCTGACTCAAGAGGATGCTGGAAAGTATACTTGTAAGATCAGTAACAAATATGGAGGTGAAGAGACTAGTTGCAAAGTTAATGTCTGGGGTAAGAAATATAAATGTTAGAAATAAAATTGATGTAAATTCTTATTATGATTTAAAAAAAAACATTTCTAGTGTCATCAATATAAGAAAACCCTGTTTGCTGTAAAAAGTAATAGTTTTTCTTAAGCCTGTACAACAAATTTAATAGTATGTATAGTTATGATAAATAATGCTTTGAAGTTACTGCTATACAAGGAATTAATGATATTAAGAAAATACATTGAAAAAAAAAAGATAGATGAATCATAAAATTTAAGGAACATGATAATTATGCATTTTCAGAAGGTATACCTTTCAAAGCACTCTGGTTAAAATTTTTTGTTTTCTCTTATGGGCCTCCCAGTGGCACAGCGGTATGTCTGCAGACTTACAATGCTAGAAACCGGGCTTCGATACCCGTGGTGGGCAGATCACAGATAGCCCATTGTGTAGCTTTGTGCATAATTACAAACAAACAAATTCTCTTATGGAGTAAAAATATTATGTTATGTTTCATCTCAGTGATGGCTTTAGATATTTTTGAATTCATTTACTTGCTCTTTCTCTCTTTTTATTCTTACAAAATGATATGTATATATAAATATGAAATATTTATCACATCAGCTCAACCCAAGTTTACTCAAAAACTGAAGGATGTCCAAGCAACTGAAGGTGAAAAAGTTTCTTTTACTGTGAAGATAGCTGGAACTCCAACACCTACAACTAAATGGTTTGTAGAGTCGTTTTCCATGGTTTTGCTCTAAATAATTATACTTTCTATACGTATTGATTTGTTTTAATTAAAGTTGTAAACAATTTTTGATAAATAATTATTTTTCAGTCAACAAAATGGAAATTACAAACTTGTCTATTCACATTTTAAATTTATATTCATTAGAATTTGACATCTGTTTGAAATGATTTTTTTTCTGTTTTTGCCAGAAATACAGTATATTTCATTTTTCATTATTCTAGTTCTTTATCTTTAGGGGAATATTTTGAATTATTAAGATAAACTTGAATGGTAAGATTATCAAAAAAAAACTCTCCAGTGGCTCAATGGTAAGTTTGAAGGCTTACACTAAAAACTGGGTTTTGATACCCGTGGTGGGCACAGAACAGATAGCTACAGTACCTACAAACATGACCAAAATATTTTTTTTCTTTAAAAATAATTGTATGCAGATGTTGAATATACAAAACCAAAGACAATGTAAATATGTTTCAGTATGTTTTATTATCACAACATGCCATATTTAGAACATGCAAGTTGTATATATATGTTTTTTAGGTGTGATCCAAGTCAAAAGTCATTGTGACTTTCCAAAGTAACTAAAAATTAATAGAGGGTCTAGTATGTTATATTAAAATTATATTGGATATTCAAACCAGCAAATTATATGACAACCACAGCTGATATAATGCTTTAGTGGAATGGATTGTATCAGAAATACATTTTAATATTGTTGGACATTTCATATATAGTGTCATGCTACTTAAAACTGATCACTTTTAAGAAGGGTATGTAACAGCCCTTTTTGGCGCAAAGTATTCATACAGTTAGATCATAAAGATGTGTTCAGATGGAAGATTTAAAATTTCCAAGATGGTTATATCCCTTGTATGTATTGGCATTAGCAAAAGAATATGGATGAGCTTGGGGAACCAGGACCAATCAGAAAGAGACCTACAACTAGTTGTATGCTAGCCATAGTAAGTAAAGTGCAGTATCTTGTAACAGGTCAGAATCCACAGTCAGTGATAAAAACCGTACATGTGCCCCAGTCAACAGTAAACAATCTCATTAGTTCCTGCCACAAGCCACATGTATGCAAACTGCCCTCACAACACATCCAGGAGTGGAAGACCAACTATAGAAAACTACATGAATAGTATGTAGACAGCACAAAATAGCAGTATTTTGTGACACTAGACAAAAAAAGTATGTGTACCTTGATAACTATAACAAGTTTCATGTCATTTTGTATTATTCATTTGGTGAAATAAATTTCCAAAAGTGGTACATGATATGCTGCAAAACGTTTTTGAAGAGATTCAAAATCATTGCAGTATATTGCACCACGTGCAAGTTATGGATTAGGAAAATGGATACACAGGTCAAGGTGAACTCTACTTACTATCAGACCAATGTTCTGGTCCCTTTATATTACATAGAAATATTGGCTTTATCTGGAAGCGTGCTCAGCAGGGTATGGGTTCATCAAGATAAGGCTTTCAGACATACCTTCCTTTGAACTGTTGCAAGCAGTTGAAGAATGAAACTGATATTTGTGCTATTCCTTATGAAGATATACCAGTCACGTTGCTGGATGCAGCACCTATGGATTTCTGGGTGATCAGTATTTAAATGGGTGCTGGAAAATTATCATCTTCGTATGTTAGATGACTATGGAAAGCACCAGGGAGGAATGCTGTGGTTTGGACATAACAGCCTTATGATGAAGCATTTTGCAATGAAACTATGCTGTAAAGCTATTGTCAAGATGAATGGTGACATTGAATGTAATGATGTGGTAAGGCTCCAAAATCGTTTTAGTATAATGTATTCAACTCTCTGTAAATGTAATGAAGGTACTAAAATAATAAACATAAAAAAATTGTGGTTTATTTTTTGCTAAAATTTTTATGTAGTTATCATCAATTGAGTTATGAAATATTTGTATATTACGCTTACTGTAGTTTGAAAAATGAACACTATTCTCATATTCTAGAGAAGTATGCATGTCTCATTTGAATTTTATAAAATTTTCTTGTTCTGTTTTAGAACAAAGTTGTACATATGGTCTTCTCTCTTTAACTCCTTTACTGCCACATTTATGGATGATAACTCTCCCTGTGCCAGATTTATTTCTGATATACAATTAAACAAAAAGCAGTGTTTTAATATTTCATTACTTTGGTAAGTTTGAAGAGAAATATTCTTTCTGTATAGTGGTACCAAATTTTAAACTAACATGTAGTTAATATTACACTTTTCAAGTCTAAAACAAAGACTATATAAGGTGTTCTACAAATGTGTGCTCATGCAATGAGAGAATTAGATACTACCAGACTGATGGCTCTATAAATGTCTAGTTATTGAAAGAAATTTTACCATCTCAAACAAATAACCATCTTAAAACATTTAGTGGTGTTGTAGTATTTACAGAAAACATTTACATTATAAAAGTTGTAGACATGAAACTTCATTACAAGAGCTAACTCAGATATTCTTTTCCCAGACCATGTGGGCCATTCTAACCCTTTCAGTACTACATAAATCTTGAAAATAAATATAAGCTAGTTAAATAATATCTTTAGCTTGTTTTTTATTCGTTCAAGGCTAAATTTTCTGTTTGAATATATATATATATATATATATATATATATAAACTTTTCATGGGAGTAACCCTTGTATGGTAGTTATTTATAGTGTAAAATTACAGTTATGTTTACAAAGTTTATAGCTTGTTCAGTACTGATATTTATTCAAGGTTACTTTGCATGCTTATTTTTTTTTCTAAAATATCAAATATACATTCTTAATTTATATATCCATTAAAACATTTAATCTAGAGGAATGTTCCGTTTGTAAGCTGAAGTGATTTTTCTGGTCATTTTTCAGGTTAAAAGATGATGCTGAACTCACCATTGATGGAACACACTACACTGTAGTGGAAGAAGCATCAGATTCTTTCACTCTAGTTATTGACAGTACAACAAAAGATGATGAAGGAAAATATTCTTGTGAAATTAGCAATAAACATGGCAAAGACATCACGAGTGGCAAGTTGTCACTGGAAAGTGCTGGGTGTAAGCATACATTCAGTAGTTTACTTTTAGAAGTCATAATGTAACTTTAAGGATTCAGAGAGTAAAGATACTGATGAAATTTTCAAGATATGTGATGTCACTGATGGCAGAAACTAGGATTATGCATTTTTTTTTTCCACAGAAAAATTTAGACAGAAATTTACTCATATCACTAAGAAACATTTTGTTTTGTGTACCTACAATCTATTAAAGTACTAAGAGCCAATTTAAACATCTTGGTATTTTAAGTTGAAAAATATAAAAATCCTGGAATGAGTAAATGTGTTGTAAATCGTTCAGAAAATTTTATAATTGTTTTTCTATTAAAAATTTTAATTTCCTATCATAGCCAAACCCCAAATTCTGGATGGATTGAAAGACGTTGCAGCAAAGGAAGGCGAAAGTGTGGAATTGACGGTTAAAATCACTGGTTCTCCTAAACCAGAGATTAAATGGTAATTGTTAGTAAGAGTATAAGATACGATTTGCATAATACTTCAGTTTTATTGTTGTGAATTAACATTGAATTCTGTACACAAATACCGTATTGGCCTGATTATAGACAATTTCAAATATAAAGCGACCCCTTTTTTCAGAAACCATGGGAAAGAAAAATTGAGTGTCATAACATCCTTTTTTAGGTCTACAATATCAATATTATAACTGAACAGTCTGCAGGTGGATTAGTCACAAGAATTAGCAATGACCTTGAGCGAACATCTGACGCGAATGCGTAGAGGGATGCTGCCTGGACATTTAGGAAAGCGACATGCTAGAGAAGGGTGAAGAGCCCTGTGGTCAGCAAAGATTATAAGGCAACTATGAGTTTTACAGCCTAATTATTAATCAAAAACATTGCCTTATAATTGAGCCAATACGGTATGGTATTATCTAAGTGAGTGTAAAATATATAAAGCCTAATCTCCTTTACATAGAATGATATTTACAGTATGAGAAGCTATTTATTAAAACAGAACATATGCAGTCAACTTGTATTTTACTTCTGCTAGGTGTAAGAAATTCACTGTTAACTTGTCAATAGAATGTGCTTATAATACTTGCAGTTAGTTAATTATCACAATTTTTACAAAAGTTATTGAAGAATAAGAAAAATTTATGAAGGAGTTTTTTCCCTACAACTCTCAAATTTAAAAATGAATAGAAATTTAGAAATGGAATTAGATAAGAATAAATATATAACCAGAGCTTTCTTCATTTAAAAAAAATTCTAATCAAAGATTCTTTGGAGCTTCTGTAATGGCTATTCCTGGTAGAGATGATGAAGTGGGAATTGTTCTTAAGGTATTTTATGTAAAGTATGAAAGGACCCTTGTTCTCTGTTGGAAATCTGCATTAGGTATATGTAACTACTGGAAACATCAGATGTAAACAACAAGAACAAAGTCATACTCATTTTTACAGCTATAAAACACATGGATGTTTTTTTATAGAATTGTTAAATGTATTCTAGTTAAAACATATTTTTAGTAGTGATACACATTTTTAACGCCTAATTCTTTTCAGCTTTAGACCATAAATATTCCATGTGGTAGGAAAATGTTGCTTAACTTGGTCGAATGTTTGCAGGGAAATTTGAAACGCTGTTAAATATCGCAAAGATCTGTAGGGGTGTTGTAAAATTATCAGAGCCTAAAACTGTGAGATAATTAGAACATGTTTTTTCTGTGTATACATATCAACTGAAAGACACGTTTGCTACTAAATGCTTTTTTTTGTTCTTGTATTGATATATTTTAGTTAGTAATTACAAAACCCTCTTTAAAGAGTTAAGCAATAAAGTTAGTAAATTCTGTGTAAAGGGAATTACATTTGGACCTTTAGGACCAAAAATGGGGAAGATGCGAGTGCTGAAGCAACCATTACAATCAAGGAAGAGGCAGATGATGTCTATATCTTAAACATAAAGAAAGTTTCTGCTACTTTGTATGGTGAATATCAATGTCAAGCTACCAACACTCTCGGAGAAGCTACAACAAAGATGAAGTTAATGGAATTGAGTATGTCTTGAATATTCTTTTTTTTTAGTATTAATTGGAAATGGCACCACTATGGGTGGGCTGGAGTGGGCCGAGCACCCTAAAATTTCACTCGGGGCCACCTAAGTTCATTCTCCCTAGCAGTTTAAAAAAATCATATTATCAGTTTTAAAAAATCGTAGAACATTTTTAAATTGCTAAGAAGAGTTAACTTCGATGGGACAATCCATATAACTAATATCTTACTGACAACTATCAACAGAGACAAGAACACTAATGTTGGCCATATAGCTGTTTGATTTCTTAGTATCCGAAGAGTTAACATTTGATATTTGAAAATGTATGATTGTCAATCATTGTTAAAGCTTAATTTTTAGAATAGAAATGTACCTGTTTAAGTGTATAACCATGTAGTGAAGTTATTTTGCTTATAACTATAATAGCCTTTGATATTGTTGTTTCTGCAGATCTCAGTTTTCAGTAATTTGCAATAAAAGGAAAACAAGTTACTAGGAATGCAGCAATAAATTGGTAGGCTTTCAGTCTGCTCATGCGGTATTTGAAACATCTAGTAGGAAACATTATATATATGTTATCTTCTTTTGTTTGAATATTTAATTACTTTATAATTCTTGAAGAAAGAAATTTGATACAGTTAGAAGTTATTAATAAGATATGTTTAAATATGTCTTTTATCTTTTTTAAGTGGCACCCAAAATTTTGAAGGGCTTGCAGGACAAGGAGGTTTGGAGTGGAGAGGAAGCAAAATTTGAAATCAAAGTCTCCGGTCAACCAGAACCGAAAGTCTCCTGGTATGTTAGTATATTTGTTCTGTCTATGGGTCTTAGCAGATATTTTATAGATTGATTAATCAGTTATGGTCTTATTTGGTTAAAAGTAGCAGCATATGCTGTAGGTGCTTACCTTTTCTCTTCCAACAGTCCTAAACTAGGTAGCCTAGGCCATGTGTCTCATAAGGCATCATTCAGGTTGAAATTATTAATTAACAGAAACTGTACAGAGGAAAGAAGAATGTTGAAATAAAAATTGTTAAGCATTTTTTCCAGTGTGTTTTCTATTCATGCCAGTTTTGTAATTTTGTAGGCCACTAAAATTTTCAGTCTTTTTAGTGTGTTTTGTTAATGATTCTATTTTAGTCTGTAGGAATTAATTTTGTGTTGCTTTGCTGCACAAATTTAGTATAGCTTTTCAGATGTATTTCTGTTTGTTCTTAGGTTTATAGAAGATGAAGAGTTAACAGACTCTGACCACATGAAGATCACTTCACATGAAGGAACTCACTGTCTGTGTATATTAGACACTGAACTGGAAGATAGTGGTATCTACTCTTGCAAAATTCAGAATAAAGCTGGAGAAATTTGTCAAGATGCTATTTTAACTGTCAAAGGTAGGTCTGGTGAATATTTAATAAAACAGACAGATTGATTGGATTGATTCAATGTCAAAAAATTTGATGTACTAAATATTTGTTTGTAATTATCACATCATATAGTAAAAATATCTAAAGTCAAGGTCTTAAGCTTTACTTCTTTTCTAAAAGTTCAGGAATTTTTAAACTTGTTTAATTTATATTATCATCCATTTCTTTTTTGAAACAATTCAAATAATATACAGATAACTATAATAAGTGGTTAGCAGTGGAATAAAGCATGGGCAACAGTAAAATAAAGGGTCTACAGTAAATTCTCAGTAATGTATAACTCACTTGCTTTTTAGCTGTGGCATAGCAGCTCATAGCTCCATTGTCTCTTGACCGATTTGAGGTTTACTCTAATCATGCCTAAAATAATTTCAATTTGAGGATAGGCTGGTAGAGATCCTGATGAGTAATATAATCAAATCGAGTATACACTTGCCCCACCTTTGGTATTGCTGGTGCACAAAAATATAGCTAATAAAATAGAAAAAAAGGTCTTGTACATTAATTTTCTCTAATCCTACCAAAAAGAATTTCAAGTGCTGCAGCTATTGAGGATTCCCTCTTGTTTATTAATATTGTGTATCGACATTCAAGATGGACGTTTGGACCCACAGAATGTTGATACAGTAACATTCTATTAGCCCCAATGTTCTTCTTGCCTAGGACACCAACAATTCTTAATCCATCTCTGTAAGTGGTAAATTGTCTTTTCTTTTGTGTGGTTTGTTATTTTCTGGTTTCACGGTATTGTTAGAACTAGTGTGCCACAAGGAATTTTCAGTGTTTGTAAATCGGTTCTTGTTTTATGTTTCTGGTAGTTTCAAAACTCAAACCACTTACGGAAACTTGAATGTAAACTGTTAATGTACATTGGTTTTGACATGCATCAACAAAAGATGCTGTGTTATATTAGGCTAAGCAAAACACCAAATCATTCAAAGTTAAATAACATATTTGTTTACCTTAAGATTTGCGGGTCGAGTTCTTGTTTATCACAAGTAGGTTCTCTTTTTTTTTTTTGTTAATTACTGTATATAAAAGAAATCTTTTCTGCAATGTTTGTTGTAATAAAAAAAGTCATGTTAATATAGAGTTAAAATGTTCTTGAATATCAGAATCATAAAATTTGTTAATGATTTACTTAGATGAGCCAAGACCTAATTCCAGGATTTTACTCTGCTTTTAACTGAAGCTCATCTTGCAAAACATGCTTAGGGAAATATTTATTTTATGATAGAATTTGAATATGCATTGTGTAACTGTTTATGTATAACTCATTGAAGGTTATCTTTCAAAATATTTTACTTTCAGGAATGTTCTACAGACTTTCTTTTTTGAATAATTATTTATTACAAAATCAAAGAAAATTTTTTATTACAAAATGATTAAATAAACTGGGTATTCATTAAGTCATTCTCTACTGAGGATTCCCCTCCTGTCACAAGTAAAAACATCTGGGAATTTGGATTTGTAAAGCCTTACTTATTAATGGTTATAAGAATAGGTTTTCTATCTTTATTTTTTGTCTAGAAAAGATATTTATTAGTCAAAAATTAAGTAACAGTGTAACTGAAAGAAATTCTCTTGTCAGAGCACTAAGGTTTCTGTGTTTTTAAATTCTTTTTGATAATTTTATATGTTGTTTATAACATAATGAAATTTAAAATGAATAGTAATTGATAATATATAGTTTTTAAAAGTTTTGTAATGAAAAAAATAAAATAAAAATTGACTGAGACAGTCAATACATTATAGGTCCAACTTTAGCTTTGAAGAATGAGCATACTTAAAATTGTTTTTTATACATATAGACTATTAATACAGAATGTTTAGGGACTTTTTTTTTCATTGCTGCACATTCTGCAGTGCCTTTCATTATTGAAATTCTAATCAGTTTTGTTATGGTAATACAGATAGCGATGACTCTGAAGAACCAACTTTTGTCCGTAGAATGGTGGACACTATTGCTGTTGTTGGTGATGCTGCAAGATTGGAAATCAAAGTCACAGGAAAACCAAAGCCTGAAGTTTTTTTATAATACAATTTCTGCCTTTTCTCTCCATTTTCAGTCAATGTTTCTAGTTTTATACTTAGTACAGATCTTCGTTACTTTTAAGTCTAAAAAAACAGAGAACTCAGTATTGAACCTAAAACATTTTCTGAAGATCAAAAGATGAAGGAAACTATATACAAACACTTTCAACAAGTGAAAACATTGTCTAAGCTCATCTTAAGTTCAAGCAAAAATTTTGCTAAACATGATGGTTTCATACTCCCTACCACATACATTATAAAGTGATCTTCTAATGTAAAAATACTTAAAAAACGTACCATGCAACACCACCAGCATGACTTTATAGTTTTCCTATATTTATAGATATGTGTTTGCTAGAGAAGTCTTCTACTCTCTAGTGGTTAATTGATTGTATGATAAATAAGTATATGTAATAAGCATTTTAAGCAACATGTAATTTTATTAGTGAACACTATTTGCAGAATGGCTGATTATTATTGTAAAAAGAATGATTGTAATAAAATAACAGTTTCTTAATGTTTTTTATTTCATTATATTTTTTTTAAATGTGAATTTAGCGATTTTCAAATATTCTGGTTTATTTTTACCACATTGTTAACAGTGGAATTACCAGGGGGGGCGTGGACCTTACTGGGTTTTTCAAACACATTTTGTCCAAACTATTTATGTGCCAAATTGCTTGTTGTACCATGATTTTTAGTTAAAGGGTTCCTCATAAATGTGAGTCACACATAAAACAAAATTAAACAAAAAATACCACAAATACTGCATTTAATCCCCCTAATAACTTCTTATATTATTAATTTGTTTAACATAAAAATGAATGATTTCACTCAAATTTTATCATTTCTTTACACTGAGTGTTATATCAGGCCAAAAAACAAAATAATATACTATGATGCAATAAATGAATACTACTAGTATTGAACATTATATAAACAAAGTCAGTATGTTGTGGTTTAAGTTGATATTATTTCACATATGCAACTATAATGTATGATTCAGTTCTTCTTTTCACAAACTTGTGAAATAAATAAACATTATTTAATGCTTTCATTAATTTAGGTTCAAAGATGAAGAAGAGCTAACAGCAAGTAAAAGGATTAAAATTGCTGCCGATGCAGAACAAAATTTCTACTCTCTAACTGTTAAGGATTTGACACTGGAAGACACAGGAAAGTATTCTTGCACAGCCATTAACAGTAAGGGCTCAGCCAGTGATAAAGCCACCCTTACTGTGAAAGGTGAGGAAATACACTTGTTTGCTAATTATGAATTAACTATAATTCTGAATTTATTAAACATACCCTCACAAAATTTGGTAAGGTTTTAATAAAAAGTTCGTTGTAAACAACAAATCTGAAATTTTAATAAAGCATTTCTACTAAAGATTTGACTGTGAACTTTCCAAAGCCTTTACTGAGTCAATCTGAGTCCAAGGTGATTTTTATGTTAAGAATAAAAATACTTCATTTCATATTACAATTTTCATATTTAATTTGCATAACCTCTAGCACCTCCTAAATGAAAATCAAAATATTTATGTCGAAACTTTATATCGTTTGTTATTTTCTCTACTCTAAGACGAAATCGTTAATGAACAGTGAAAAGAAATGGTGAAAAAATTTGGAATAAAATTAACAGTATCTTCTTCTTTGAATGTATAATTTTGCTAGATTGTTGGTCTTCTTATCTTCACAATTTTAACTGTTAATCTTTTCTCATCTGTTCTAATTTTATGATTTTATTGCCTGTAATTTTGACTAACCTTCTCAGTCAAAAACAATAAATTGCAGCGTTAGATAGTTAGCCAACCGTCACGAGAAAAAGGCTTGTTTCATATGTGATTTCCACTCAGGGAGCATAAAGCTGAGCCTCCCTTGTTTTTAGTAAGTCACTAACAGTTTTTTTTTCTTTTAAAAGATGGTTGTAAATCAGATACAATAACTGTGAGATTAGTCTTCAACTAGTGTTCCTAAAGGGTGTGCTTAGCACTCTAATGTGTTGCAAGTGAGCTGGCAGTGTGCTGCAAAAAATACTGTTTTCCTACAGCCATTTAAAAAATACACAATTACCATAAAATACATTAGAATAAAAATTTTAATGATGATCAAATGAAATACAATTAAAAGACATTTTATTTTAATCCCACTGTTTAATTTTTAGATGTTTGCATATATGGCTTTATTCTCACTTTACTATGAGCACCACAATTAATGGTGTGATGTTTTTTTTCAGTAATTCCAGGTTTGCTTTGGTATGAGAAATTTGAGAAACACTGCTGTTAATTAACATGAACCAGAATATCTTACCAAAGATGTTTTTGGAGCTGTTTAGGTTATATCAGTATGTGTATTATCTACTTAAAATCAACTTAATCTGGCTGTCATTTAATTATTAGAATTTCATATTATTTTTTTACACTAGAGATGTATCGTCATCTTTTCGACCACCAGAAATTTTGTATTTATCAAAGCATATTTGTTTCATTAATGTTTTGGCCTAAGATAATTATCTTTCAGTCCTTATAATTTCTTTATAGTCTGTTGCTTTTTTTTCCATGCATCGAATAAGCTAGTGTTAAATATCTATATAAATATAACAGCACTATCTGTTTTCTATTGTATTTCCATGTAACTACTTCGCAGGATATGAATGGATCCTCATCAAAATTGGTATGGAGGTTCATGGTTTTGTGTTTTGCAATTTTTATGGGCGTTTTTGCACTTTTTACCACTACTTTGCCCCCTGTTGACAGATCTTCAAATTTGGCATGAAGGTTTGTTGGGTCCATGCAGAGATACATGCAAATTTGTGGTTTCACTTTTTCTGTTTTGCAGTTTTTATGGGTGTTGTTGCATTTTTTACAATTATGTATAAGGGAAGCAACTTTTCATGTCGTAAGATAACTCTTCAATAATCATGAATTTACATAACTTCCATTCCAGGGATGGGTACTCCAGCTAGTATTACAATAAAATCTTAAAACCGAACTAAAATTTCTGTTGTTGATACTCTAGAACCAGTGGCACCTGAAATAGATGGAATGAAAGATGTGGAAGTCAAGAAAGATGCAGTGGCTAAATTTGAAGTCAGTGTCTCAGGGTTTCCTGTGCCTGATATTAAATGGTAAGTTTGAATTATTTTCTCAGTGTTAGCTACAGCCTGTTATGTTAAAAAATTGTTTTGTTAATAAACAATAATTAAAGTTTAGCTGAGAGAAATGGGATTTTAACATATATTATTGTTTATTATTAAAATGTTAGTCATTAAATATACATTGTTTTTCTAAATCGTGCAATATTTAAGAGTTAAATGTTTTTGTAATATTTGTACCCAACATGATGTGTGGGATTAATATAAATAAAAAAATCCATGAAAGACTTGGCTTTATTTGTAGCTCATTATAATCACTACAGTAACAGGCATTAAACCGTTCTTTTAAAGCTTTTAAAATATAATTTATATGTGGTGATATGGTTTTTATCTGTTTTAGCTCAAACTTTAACAATTGTGAAAAAGTTCACTCAAATAATTTACAAATGCATGCAGGTTGAAAGATGGGAAAACAGTACATGCATCAGATGAGCTTGTTTTAACCAGTGATAAAGAAACGGGACTTTATTCCCTTGCAATAAGGAAAGTGAAGGAAGAAGATGTTGCTACCTACACTTGTGTGGCTTCTAATAGTGCAGGGGAAGTTAAAAAAGAAGCTAAAGTTACCATTAAAGGTCAGAAGTTGAAATTGTTGTCTGACTTCTTCAAAATGACAGTTTTATCACAGTTTAACATGCCATAATTTTAAACTATAAGATAGTAACTTTTTTGAATTTTTGTAGACTAAAAATCAAACTTTTAGCATTGTTTTTTAAATTGATAGAAGATGGAAACTATTTTGAATCTTTGTAAGAAATAATGACAATTTGTCTGATTTAAATAATCAAAAATTTTGTTTTCATTATTTTGGAAGCTATTTTTTTAGTTTTTTTTTAGATAAGTTGTTCTAATAGATCTTAATGAAAACATATTTCCACGTGACATATCTTTCTCAAACTGTTATAAATTAATTTATGGATTTTTGTATCTTTTACAGTTAGAAATAATGAAATTGACTGTTTTTGATATCTTTTTTTGTAATATATTTAGAATAGTCACTGATTTTATTAGATTGTGTAAATGTAATTATAGTGATTACTGAACTTTTTACATCTGGTTTTCTAATTTAATTTCTAAATTGTAATTATCTCAGAGTAATCTTGCTTACTACTGTAGTATTTCTGTAAAAGAGAAAATCAGAACAAAAGAATGAAATTGTTAAATTTATTTAACATTTTGTGTTATTTGCAACTTTTGGTACAGTTGAAATTATAAAATTCTTATGTTTTCACTTCTTTATATGAACTAAATTCTCCAAAATTCATGATTATAGTACAGAATCTTATTTTTAAAAGCAAATGGACTGAATAGAAATAACCATTGTTTCTCATGTGATGTAGCATGTGAAAAAAAAAATTCTTTAATTTTATATAAACTGCTGAACTGCTTTATAAGCTGAACATGTAAATTTTTGAAGCATTCAATATAAATGCTACAAAAACGTGTGTCTAGGGATGCTGAGGATGCCTTATTTTCTAGATCTTTTTTTTTTCCCATACACCAGCTCATTAGTTGAACACTTTTTTCAGGGTTATCAATGAGTGTCTTAAAAACACTTTTGATTGAAATCTTATCTAGTTAGAATTGTTATGAAGTTATAATCATCTTATTTCAATTAAAAATTCTGTATTATTACTTCATAATTATTTTTATCATTTGTCTCTGCTGCATAAAAGTATAATAAAACAAATGATACTTTTATATATTTGCATAAAATTGTACCGATACATAATGGTCATCATAAAGTAAGAAAATAATCTAATCAAAACATGATTTTCATAATAGATTGTTTCACAACAAACACTTTTTGATTTTTTCGTAGTGGAGCCTCCTACCTTCTTAAGAGAGTTAGTCAACAAAAATACACAGCTAGGTGAAACTGTGAGCTTGGAAGCTCGGGTAGTTGGTTTCCCTCAGCCAGAAGTCTCATGGTAGGTATTTTTTTATCTTATTATTTTAGTGCTAGTTGAACAGTAGCTTGGCATTGATGAATACAGAACTTTTTATAATGAGTTGGGAAAACGATTGTACAGCTTTTAAAACAACATCTATTATTTTAGTGTTAGTTGAACAGTAGCTTGGGCATTGATGAATACAGAACTTTTTATAATGAGTTGGCAACACGATTGTACAGCTTTTAAAACAACATCTATTATTTTAGTTTTAGTTGAACAGTAGCTTGGCATTGATGAATACAGAACTTTTTATAATGAGTTGGCAACACGATTGTACAGCTTTTAAAACAACATCTATTATTTTAGTTTTAGTTGAACAGTAGCTTGGCATTGATGAATACAGAACTTTTTATAATGAGTTGGGAAAACGATTGTACAGCTTTTAAAACAACATCTATTATTTTAGTTTTAGTTGAACAGTAGCTTG
>NW_013667528.1:168084-179229 GCF_000517525.1 Limulus polyphemus
TAGTATATATATATATATATATATATATATATATGTTATAAAAAGTAATACGAATATATATTTATATTTATTTCTAAAAGTTAACTCTGACTTCTTTGAGCAATTATTTACAACTGTTTCATAAAGACATCAACTAATCTTTAATCTCATACTGGTGTTCAGTAGTGTTAAATTATAACTGGGAGTTTTGGGAAAGTAAAAAGGAACTGCCAAAGCACTACTTAAACAAAATAAAAAAAAATGCATGGGAACCAATAAAATTAATTCATTACTTTTATGTAGCATCCAAAAACCATAATATAGTTGGATTATTTGAAGTCATATAAATATATGAAAGTTTAACTCCATGGCTCCAATATTCTCATATTTATTTACATGTAATTTAAATGTTTAACATCACTATTTTTATAAAACTGACTATTACATGTAAAAACCATATGATACTGTCCATAACTTTAATACATTGTAACTTGTAAACATAGACTTGATTTTGACCAGGTGGGGGGCAAGTGAGTTTTACAGCAAATAGATTTTGAGAAAGGAAATAATCCCATCTTTCTGATGATATGGTTTTGTTAGCTTTACAAGCTTGAAAGCTGAGAAACAAAAAAATCCAGTGAGTTGAATATTACAGTTTTTGACACTATCAACTTGAATATTTCACTGTTTTTAAACTGTCCATCTGAATAAATAGAACTAATAACTAATATTAATAATATTATATATATATATCAAAACAAAATTATAAATAAAATTTCTGCTGTAGGTTTACTTCGCAGGTGATTTGATGTGAGAGATCAGTAATTTTTTTTTAGATTAATGATACCAGGTTGTCAAGGGTTAAGATACTAAGACTTCTATTTTTGTGCATTTTTTTATTATGAGAATTAACTTGTATTTTCTAACAGGTACAGGGGTAAGATTGCCCTTTCATCCGACAGTCATGTTCAAATCTCTCAGAAAGATGATGTCTACAGACTAGAAATACAGAATGTTACTGAAGAGGATATTACCTGTTACTGTTGTCAGGCTATAAATGTAGCTGGTGAAGCAAAGAGCATGGCATCTTTACAGATGAAAGGTGTGAGGCTAGCCTTCTTCCTTTTTACTGTTCAAATAAAAATGCACTACATGACTATTGAACTACTAAATTTTTATAAGCATTTTTTGTATGTATTGTATCTCTTGACAAAAAATTACACACACTTATATAGTGCAGTGGTTCCCAACCTGGTGTCCATGAAGGTGATACCATCTCATTAAACAAGTAACTTTTAAAAGTTTATAAAGTAAAGAATATTATGATTTTGTATACAGTATACTTAAGATTGACCTAACTAAAAGTGTATAAAAATATTCCTTCATAAATAAATTATTTCATATGTTAAACACAAGTTTTTAGTGACCATGTTCACTGTTACTTCTTCAGTTTACATGCAGTTGGAACTTGGTTTATGGATTTGGTTAAGTGCATGCAACTAGTCATAGCTATGTAACAAAACAAATCCAAGATGTGATTTAGGCTGTAAATAAGTGCCCTCTAAGGTTGAAGCATTTTATTTAAACATTTAAAGAAAAATTATTCCTTGCACTTTAGTTCTTGTTCTGCCATCTATGATCAGTATTTAAACCTTTTTCTACTCTTTTTTTTTTCTCAGTAAAACAGCATATGGGCATGTTTAACCTCACTTGTGAAACTTTTATCTAATCCTAGTCATATGGTGTCAGTTTTGGTACCACCTCACTTAATGCACCGTATTTCACCCTAGGCAAATCATAGGATGATAAGCAAAGCATGTGTGCTGTATTTTAAAATAGGAAAATGGGTGATGCTCACTATAAAAAATGACATTTTAGTTTGACACTATACTTAGTTTAGGGTCATAGTTCTTTGTTATGTGTCTTCATAGGTATGAGAATTGGCAACCATTTGTGTTGCAAAATTGGTCATCTGCCCAATTTGCTCAAAGCTGGTGAGAAAATGTTTTGGTATGGGAGTTGAAAACAAAATACTAATACTATTAGGTTCGATCGGAGGTTGACTTAGCTACTTTAATTTTTATGTTAAACCAATATCGATATGTAAGACTTCTTTTAATTGGCTAACTGACAGACATCAACCAATCACAAAACTTCTTTTGAACTCAAAGGTATTTGATCATCTTGGAAATGTATGAACTCTTTAAAGTGCAATGATAAAAAGGTACTAGCTTAAAGGTAGGCTTTACATCCTTCATCATTGGCCTTAATTGTTGGCCACTTTTTTAGAACTACATAAAATAGACATTTTTATTTCATCAGACATTATTTTTATGTGTGAAATCGATTAGATGTAGCTTAATTTTGACAGATATGTAATCTATTTTTCACCATTTCCTTATTATGTTCCTTTATTAGATGAAATTTATGGAAAATAGCTGTCACAATGTATGTTAATTCCAACATACATAAATTTTTGCTTTAAAATTGAAAAAAAGTCTCATAGATAGACACAGGCTCATGCTTGAGCATACATAACATTCCATATTTTTCTTTTAAAAGATTGGTGAGTAATTTGATCAAGTGGAAACTTATTTGTACAACTATTGCCTCAATATTTCATAAAATAACCATTTGTACATAATTAGTTCTAATAATTGCAATTGCAAACACTTGTATATATCAGTCATCTAAATATTTCATGAAATGACCAGTTTGACCATTAACTATTCTCTGTATAAATTTGATCATTGAAACATGAGTTAGAGTGGCAAAGGTACAATGTTTACTAATTATTCTATTATGGCAGATAATGTGAATATTTAGTGCCCTGTCAGAGAGATCTCTTTGGACTAGCCAGAAGTTTTATTTGTAGTTCTCGTCCCTGAATTAGAATTTATTATTAAAAGTAAAATGGAAGCGTCATTAGAATCAGTAATTTTAGTAAATTTACATAAAATATAACTTGTCTATAAGATGCTAAAATGAAACATTCACGTGGCTTCAAATCAAAATTTTTGTAAATCTGAGAGATATTGATGACTCAGATAATAACTTTGAGAGTAGATTGAGTGTTCTTGTAATATGGGTTTGTATTCTTAGAAGGGATTTGAAAACTTGTTATAATGTTCTTTTTTGATACATTCTTTATGCAAATTTTTTATTATGTGATATACAGCTGTAGCTCCAGTTCTTCAACAGGGACTTCCAAGTGAACTGCCTTTGCAAAAAGGTGACCAGTTAATGTTAAAGGCAAGTGTAGATGGTCAGCCACCCCCAGAAATCACTTGGTAAGAAGTGCATTGTTTACATTAAATAGACAATTCTTATTCAACCATTTAATGTATTTTGTATAAACTTTATGTGTATCTTCTTTTAATAGAAGTTAAGTTGTTTAATAAATCATTATTGTTGGTAGTAAGAAAACACATAGGTTTAAAAATCAATTTAATACAAAAATATAAAACTCCAGAACCAGAATGATTTTGAAAGGTGGAACTTAAATTTCTTCAGTAATGCTCGGTCATAGCGTTTTGTATTTTTGTGATTAATGATAGATTATGTTTGGAATCAGATATGTCGCTAGGTGCTTAAAAGATTTGGGGCTCAGACCCCGTGTGCCAGTGCCTAGTGATTCCTCTGTTTGAAATGTTTTAAAGTTAATAATTGTACTTGTACAAGAAACAAATAGTAACAAAGTAATTTATAAAAAGTATAAAACATATATATATATATCTTCACAATCAAATCATGTTTATTGACTCATACAATATTGAGAAACCTTCAGTATCCATAGGTAATGCTTTTATGTTTCCATAAATTTTATAAATAATACATTATTTAAAACTGTTGAAGTTAACCTAATTTGCTGAAATAATTAGAGTTTGAAATTAACATGTGTAAGTTGTATTGAAAGTTAAAATGTATTATAATGTAGTATTTTGATTAAAAAAGAAAAAATTAGGCCAAATTTGGTAGATCTAAAAATAGTAATGATTTAAGACCAAATTGAAACCAAAATTTAAAATCTTTAATATTATTTCTAAGTGGTGTAAGGTATGTAAAGATCATTTTTTTGTAAATATTGCTCTATTCTATTAGATGAATTATATGTAAAATACATTACTTGTTTAAAGGTTAAAAGATGGGGAAATATTGAAACCAAACGATCGAACGAACGTTGAAGCACTTCCTGATGGAACAGTAAAACTAACTATTAGTGATGTTGCACCTGAGGATTCTGGGAAGTATTCACTGGTGGCCAAGAATGACAAGGGAATTGTGGGTAGTGACAGTGAAGTTACTGTAAAAGGTGAGTTTTTAGATCAAATCATAATAATGCTCCATTTGGTGTAACTTACAACATATAAAAGTTTAATTCCATGGCCCTAATATTCTCATATTTATTTACATGTAATTTAAATGTTTAACATCACTATTTTTATAAAACTGAGAACTACATGTAAAAACCATATGATACTGTCCATAACTTTAATACATTGTAACTTGTAAACATAGGCATAGGGGCTTGATTTTGACCAGTGGGGAGCAAGCAAGTTTTGCCTGAAAATTTAAAATCGACCTTAAAATCATGTACTATAAAGTTTAAAGTCTCTTGAAAAAACTAGTTCCAATGACTTCCATGTGGAACCATACAGTGCTAAAGGGTTAAAAAGGTGCAAGTGAAAATGTCACGTGTGGGTCATATAGTTTCTGAAAAGGCATAATCAATTTGCAAATATAAAAGTTATAGATATGTATGGAGCTTTTGCCCAAATATTTTGGGTGATTTTTACCCAAAAAACTATTTGGGTCAGAATTTGGGGGGCAATTGCCCACCTTGACCCCCTTGCCTCCTAGCACCTATACTTGTAAAATTATAATTTGTCAAGAAGATGACATACATGTAGTTTGAATGTTAAGAGTACTATTTTTTTGTATTTTGAGAGATTATTTATGTGTATATATTTCAACTTCAGTGTTCTCAATTAAGCGAAACAAAAAATATCCCTATATTTTTTATATTCTGCCATTTAAAACTTTAATATTATTTTAATGTACTTTAAGCTGATGTCTGATTGTCCACCACAGCATGTTGCCATCCGTGATATGCATTCCCAACACTATTAACTCAAAACAAATGTGAACAATTTACCAAACTAGAAATGTTTGAGAAGATAAAAGCATTAAATAAATAATATTGATTGGTACTTCTTACTAGTGGAAATCACAATTAGTTCATGGTGTAATTATGGTAGCTCTGAACACCACTCTGATATTCTCTGTCTTCACTGCAGAGGTATTAGACTTATCTTCAGTCAACATGATCTTCACTGCATAGGCATGAACAAACACCACTATGCAGGACTTGTTAGTTACTTCACAGCATACTTATGGGTGTTTCTCATGTTAAAATTAGACCTAAAAGTTCTCCACAAAAAAATAAGAACATGCATATGTGTTGAAGTTATGTTCAACATAAATATTTAATGAACATGATATATTCATCAGTGAACATATATTATTCTAAAAGAAATTAATAAAAATCCTATAACCTGTGATTGCCCCTGAAGAAGAAAGGTCCACCTTTCGAAAGTGCTTTGGATATAGGGTTTTTTAATCATTTCTATCAAGACATCTTGATCCTACGTGTTTTTCTAACATCATGCATATATTTTTTTAGGTATACTAGTGATTATTGGCAACTTGTTAGCTGGTTCTGGGTTCTGAAGTGATCACTAGGCTCTGTTTTGCACAAACTATAATTGAGTAGATTACACAAAATATTATATAAATATTTTACCTGATAGCTTGGAAAGTAAGGGTTACAAACTTCTATTAGCTCACAAATGTTTCCAAATCCTTAGTGATTATAGTAGTACAAACTATAATAGGATATCTACTTACATCAGCTGTCCTAACTATGAAACTTGATGAGTTTTAGATATATATATATGGCTGTGCAGCCAAGTGCATCATGTGATTGTGCAGTTTTTCCTCCCTCTTTCTTTTTGTTAACAACTGAAATTTACACATTATGGCAAACATCAAGCTTCTCATGATCACTTGAAGCATTATGTCGCTCTGTCAGTGGATCATTGTTTGAGACTGTTCCAACACAAGGTTCTTGTCAGTGTAGCATCACCACTTCTCTTTCATGAGAAGGCTTCTGGCAAGAATGTTTGTGGCATGAAAACTATTGATCTGCCATAGCACTAGTTTCAGTTTACATGTGTATGAACCTGCCATATTTCACTATTGTTATTCACTCAAGAGAATAGAAGTGATTCCTTAAGGAAGGAACATTGGATTACCCCCCTATAAAAATTCCACAGAAGATTTCTCACTCTGTATTAAATTTTCTTCTTCTCAGTGTTACTGTTTAGCTGATTGTAATTTGTGTTAAGCCTTGAATGTTTCAAATCTTAATCTTATTTTATAGCACACACAGTCTATTACTTTGAAATATTGCACATCATGCACAAAATACTGTAGAAATGATACAGATTTTAGAATTGCACAGTCAATTTTATTACAGCCTTTTTAGTTGTAATGAAATTATATTTGTGCATTTTTAAGCACATTTTACCAGAACAGCAGACATAATTGTATCTTCTCCAAGTATATCTGATAAGTACTTGTGAATGATAAATATTACTGAAACTGATCAGACAGAATATTAAAAATAAAATATTGAAGTTGCATTCTGTATAAAATAGATATAAAAGATGGTGCAAGGAATTAAAGTGATTTCTAAGGCTCTGAATGTTACTTAATGTTTGTAGAAAAAGTAAAGATTGTTGAACCAAAGTTTGTGAAAGAACTAAAGCCTGTCGATGCAGTTAAAGGAGAGGCTGTTAAATTAGAAGCAAAAGTTGAAGGCAAACCCCAACCAAAGATTACCTGGTAAGTAGCAAAGACAATGTATGTCATGTAGTCTAAGGCATTTTTTTTATGTTATCTGAAACTCAGTATCGCACTTTGAAGAGGTTTTTACAACTCAGTATTTAATATAAAGTTATAACCAAAATTAAAGATGAGAAGCTTATATTCACTACAATATATAACATTAGTGACCCATGGAAGATTTATGAATGATAAAGTGTAGATCAGATAGTGTAGCCAAAATAATTAAAAAATATTTTCCAGAAATAATTATGAAATCTTTTTTGTTATGTTTGAGGTAAGTAGGAAATTAGTCATCTCTAATATTTTCCTATGACAAACAGTAATACAAGATTTGTGTAGTAAAGAACAATACATTACAATTCCATGGCTTCTATACAAATACTTAACTTAAAACTTCTAATATCTCTGAAAATTCACCAAATCTCACTTCCCATAAAAGCATGATGTTTGGAAGAGGAACAGACAACATATAACTCATTTTTCAATCCCTCCAGTGGTACAGCAGTATGCCTGCAGACTTACAATGATAGAAACCGGGTTTCGATACCAGTGGTGGGCAGAGCACATATAGCCCATTGTGTTGCTTTTTGCTTAATTACAAACAAACAAACTAATTTTCCAAATATTCCTTGGCTAATGTGTTGTGTTAAGATAAGTTTAACCCTGTAGAGTTACCACTGTAGACCCCATTGACTTTTTAAATTATTTATGCATTAAATTGTATGTGAATTCATGATTTTGTTCTTTACTGGACCATCATAACACAAGAAAATTTAAATAAAAAGTACCATTAATAATGCAATTAATTCCTCTAATTACTTTTGTGATTCCACTCTGTATTTTGCATTGAAAATGAGTATCTTCACCCAAATTTTTGGTAAGTTCTTTCCACCTTTATAACAGGCACAACATAAAATTACTGTATATGATGCAGTAGGTGGACACCACTGGTAGTAAACTATATAAAACAAGATGATAATTTGAAACATGACAATATTATTGACTTGTGGGTTTGTTTGCTAGATGTGTTTTCACTTTTTTAAATTATTGTTATTTAAACTTAATGGATCCATTAAAAACCTGTCATATAATCTTATCATTTTTAGGTTGAAGAATGGAGAGGAGATCATTCCCAGTGACCACATCAAAATAAGTGAGAAACCAGATGGAACTGTTACTCTTGAAATTGATAGCTGTTCTCCTGAAGATGCTGGGGAATATGTTGTCAAAGCAGCCAATGAAGCAGGAGAAGCAACTACAGGAGCTCCAGTCACATGTAAAGGTAAAAGAACCAACTTCAGTTAGTTAGAATGTGTGTTTTTTACAAATAGAAAGTTGAAGATGATTATAATAACTGTATAATAGCAAATTTTGTGTTATTATGTTTGATGACTAGGAACCTATTTCTAGATAATAAAGTTTGGATAAAGCTTTAATAGGTATTGAAGAAAACTTTTAGTATGAGTTACGAATGTACAGTGTTTCAACATTTTCTTCATTACCCATTCAAGCTTCTACAAACTTATATTATTATCAGGAAGAGTATTAGTTAGATGATCATAAGCGACATTCCTTAAAAATCACCATAAACTATTAACTTTCATATTTACACTTCTGGCTAATTCTCAGTTCAATCTTAAATATGAAAAGTATACTTTTGAAAAGTGCTGATGTTTTTTACAATTATGATATGTTATATATATTTTTTAAACAACCTTAGTATAATGAGCTGTATGTTAATATCTCAAATTCTGTAGGAACAGGAAGTTCTGTAGTAACTATCATGACCAGTGGGCACTTTTAGGTGTCAAGCTTACACCAAGTATATCTAGTTTCAAAATTTATGCAAGAGTAATAATTCTAACTTTATTTCAACAGTTTTTAACTCAAAAATGTTTGAGAATTAATAGTTTGTCATTTTGTGACTGTGTTTTTGTTTGCAAAGAAAAAAAAAAAGTCAAACTTAAATTTTGGTGTAGCTTTGAGGTTTCTCACCTGTAATGCTCTTATTGACTTTTTTTTTGTATCTTTTCCCCATCCCATAGCATTTTGGGTTTATATTTGTTAATAAGCTATCATCCCTTTAGAATTTAATTAACCATGTCTTGTTTCCTACGTGGTGTGGGTAATTCTTCGGATTTACAATGCTAAAATCAGGGGTTCGATTCCCTTCGGTGGACACAACAGATAGCTCGATGTGGCTTTGCTATAAGAAAACACACACCTATGTGGTGTACATTCTCTATTTAAGGATTTATAATTATAGCTCTTCATTTCCTCCATTTTTTAATATCACAGTATGTGATCTGAACAATTATTAATGAAACAAAGCTTTGAAAATACACACACTGTTCAAATACCATTCAATAGATTTTTATTATAATCTGTTTATATCACTGTAGTACACATAAAGTGGTGGAAGCATTTATTATACGGTTTTGTGTGAAAATGACTGTATGAAGATTCTCAGAGATAAACAAAGGAGCCTAATGGGAACTTTAGAAGTCGTAAAAACAAACTACAGATCTTGGAATTTTTTATACAAATTTTATGGAAGACTTCCCACTCTGTATTAAATTTTCTTTTTTTTCTTCTCTGTATCGCAGTTTACCTGACTGTAATTTATGGCTATTTGATGTTAAACCTTCAATCACATGTTTTAAATCTTATTTTATAAGGGGTGTTGCAAAATAAATTACAGTTTTTTCCCCTAGAGCACAACAAAGTAAAATAAGATTTTAATTCAATCAAAAAAAGTAATTCCAAGTATCAATATTGCTTGATTGGGCCACCATTGTTTTCATGCACGAGTTTTAATCGATTTGCAAAAGATTTCAGCAATGCAACAAATATGTCTGTTTTTGTGGCTGTCTATGTAAGCACATCAGTGGGAACACGAATCATAGTTTCACATTTCTGTCCCTTGCATTCAGGCTAAGTTTCCAAGATTTCTTCTGTGCATTGTTGAACGAAAGCTCTGACATTTTGGGAGGGATTTAAATCTGGAGATTTCCCAGTCCACATTCCACCACTTTTTCACAGACAACTCCTTCAAATTCAACAATTCTGAAACTTTTTGAGGCATTAACAAGATTTCTCAAATCTGGCATTGCGATGTGTCAATTGGAAGACTTGAATTCTCGGAGCATGTCTGCGATTAGTTTCTGAGCCATTCCGAAGCCAGCATATGCGACATGAACCTGAGTTCTAGTGAGCACCACGATTCAAAAGATTTCACAAAAAATTGAAATTCAAAGAGTCAAACATCCAAGAGTACATTGAAATTATGTTTTCTTACGAGTGATGATATTCGTGGTCCTACCAAGTTCATCATTACTTTGGGGTAAAAAAGTGTGATTTATATTGCAACACCCCTTAGCAAGTTCTTGTACTGTCTTGAAATACTACCTGTTGTGCAAAATGAGTGTAAAAACTATATACAGTGTTTGAAATTGCACAATTATAAGTTTTTTGCAATAAAAAAGGCCTTAAAACTCATTTTTTGGCATAATATCCTGATGATGGAAACAACATCATTCCATCAAAAAATGTAGAACTTTACAGCTATTTTAGTTGTATTAAAATTATAATTGTATAATTTTAAGCACAGTTTATGAGAACAGCAGGCACAATTGTATCTTCTTCCAGTATAACTGATAAGTACTCCTGAATAATAAATATTATGGAAGTGTAATGATAATATAATTAGTCAGATAGAATATTAAAAGAAAATATTTAAGTTGCATTCTGTGTAAAATTGGTATAAAAGTTGGTGCAATGAAGTATAAAAAAAATTCTGTCTGTGGTATTTAATGTTTGTAGAAAAAGTAAAGAAGGTTAAACCACAGTTCGTGAAAGAACTAAAACCTGTTGATGCAGTTAAAGGAGAGGCTATTAAATTAGAAGCAAAAGTTGAAGGCAAACCCCAACCAAAGATTATGTGGTAAGTAGCAAAGACAATGTTTGTCATGTAGTCTAAGGCATTTTGTTTATGTTATCTCAAACTCAGTATCGCACTTTGAAGAGGTTTTTACAACTCAGTATTCAATATAAAGTTATAACTCATTATGTGAGCCTTATAGCCAATAACTTTATGGAAGTTCTTCCAAAATTAAAGATAAGAAGCTTATATTCACTACAATATATAACATTAGTGACCCATGGAAGATTTATGAATGATAAAGTGTAGATCGGGTAGTGTAGCCAAAATAATTAAAAAATATTTTCCAGAAATAATTATGAAATCTTTTTTGTTAT
>NW_013667528.1:179490-198885 GCF_000517525.1 Limulus polyphemus
CACTGCTAAGTTAGAGATGGCTAGCGCAGATAGCCCTCGTGTAGCTTTGCACAAAATTCAAACCAAACCAATTTGTAATGCTGTTTGTCACAGGAAAATATTAGAGACATAAAAGCAGGATGTTTGTGTTGTGTTAAGATGAGTTTAACTCTGTAGAGTTACCACAGTAGCTACAACCACATTGACTTTTTAAACACATTTTTGTAAACTATTTATATATCAAATTGCATGTGGATTTATGATTTTGTTGGTTACAGGGCCCTCAAAAACACAGTAGTTAAACAACAACAAAAATTAAATATATAACTACTGTCAATACTGCAATTAAACCCATTAACTACGGCTGGAATCCTCTATGTACTTTGCACAAAAAATGAGTGTTTTTACCAAACTTTTTGGTTATTTATTTATACCTAAGTAGCAGCTTAACATAAAATTATTCTAAATAATGCAATATGTAAACTATTTAAAATAGGTTGATAATTTGAGACATAATAAGTATGAATGACTTGTGAGTTTGTTTGCTAGATGTGTTTTCAGTTATTTGATTTATTGTTATTCTTTGAAAATCTAGTATATAATCTTATCTTTTTTTCAGGTTGAAGAATGGAGAGGAGATCATTCCCAGTGACCACATCAAAATATGTGAGAAGCCAGATGGAACTGTTATTCTTGAAATTGACAGCTGTTCTCCTGAAGATGCTGGGGAATATGTTGTCAAAGCAGCCAATGAAGCAGGAGAAGCAACTACAGGAGCTCCAGTCATGTACAAAGGTATGAGAACTGGCTAGATATGATATATTGTTTTAAAAATAGAAAATGAATGCTTATTGTTTAATAGTTAAAAGTTTTATTATTAAGAAGAGTGATAGTTAGATGACCATTAGTGGCATTATTGAAAAAAATCACCATAAATTATTAAATTTCACCTTGGTACTTCTTTCTAAATTTCAGTTCCTTCTTAAATAAGGAAAGTTTACTTTTTGGAAGTGCTAATGTTATTGTTCTTTTATTTAACTGTGGTTTATTTACACACTAAACAGATACTCTTATTACAATTTTCTGTATTGATATCAATATTTGACACAATATATGAACAGGACTTTTTGCATTAACTATTACCACCAGTGAGTACCTTTCAAGTGTTGAGTGCACATCTGCATATCAAATTTCAAAATTTTGAGTAAAATCAATGATTCTAACTATTTCAACAATTTTTAACTCAAAAATAATTTAAATTGTTATTTTCTTATCATGTAAATTTTAGCATAATTTATAAAGAAAAATAAAAGTCAAACTTAAATCTTTGCACAGATCTGAGGAGTCTTGTATATAATTCTATTATAGATTTAAAAAAAATTTCTGCCCATCACAATGCATAGGTTTATATTTGCTAAGAAACTATCATCCCTTGAGAATGTAATTAACCATATCTTGTCGTTTCTTTCATGATTTTATTATTACAGCCCTTTGTTTCCACCATTTTATGATGTCACACCATGTAGTTTGAATGATCACTATTGAAGCATATCTTTTAAAATACCTACTGGCAAAATTTGAATATCACTGGTTATGTTAGAGGATATTATAAACAGTTTATGTCAGTGTAGAATAAATAAAGAGGTGATAAGCAGTAATTATATGGTTTTGTGGGAATATGACTAGACTGAGGTCTTTAGAGATGAACAAAGAAACATAATGGGAAGCTTAGAAGACTTGGTAAAAACCACAGATATGGAAGTGTTTTTTAATAACCTTTTTATTATTTCTGAAAATGTTTTTGTGCTAAATTATATGTTTGACAGTTGTGGCAATTTTTATCTGTGACAAGATGTTAGATAATGTTATGTAGGTTTAGCGAGTATTGTATGTGATGGCAAACCTATGTGATGACTCAAATACTTATATATTATTCTTAAGTTTGCTGTATTTAAATAAGTAAAACGACATATAATTTATTGAAAAGAAGCTATATTTATTATATATGAATTGATTTTGACCAAGGATTTGTTTTAGCAAAAATGTGATTACCTAGCCTGACAAAGATAGAGTTGATGCCATTGTAAGAGGTCAGGTTGTAGGTTACTGATAAATCTTTGTCTGTTTTTAACCATGCTTTTTTTAAGATTTATAGCAGGAAGTAGTGTAGTACTTTCTGGGTATGTTTTGCAGAATAATAGGAGATCATTTTTACACTTGTAGTAATTATTTGGAATAAAATTTACTTTTTAGCTGTACTTACATGTAAAAAATAAATTTAAAAGGCTTGTCTGTCAAAAGAATTTTGTCATAAATTTTTATATCACCATCACCTGCATTAGAAGAAAAATCCAAGAAGAAACCAGAGTTCACTGAAGAACTAAAGCCTACTGTTTTAACTGAAGGGGAACCAGCCAAAATGAAAGCAAAAATTACAGCTGAACCTAAGCCTACTGTTCAGTGGTAAGTCTGAAGATTAGTAAGGTTTCAATATCCTTGATGGGCACAGCACAGATATCCAATTGTGTAGCTAAGATTCAGCTATGACATAAAAACAACGAATTCTGTAATACTGTGTAATAAAAGAATTATGATATTAGAATTAATGAACACCTTATGATTTTGTTTTATTTGTATTTATTTTAAACAAGTTTAAAATATCATTTTGAAAAACTAACATTAACCCTTACGACTGAGGATGTTATTTTTTCAATTTTTATGTTGCTTTTAATGTCACATGGCCATCAAAGTAATAAAATAATTCGTATACAATTCCTATTCATTTATTTCAGGAAGAAAGACGGAAACGACATCAAACCAAGTGACCACTTGACACCAGAAGAACAGCCAGATGGTACTGTAGTATTATCTTTTGACAAGGTTACCCCAGAGGATGCTGGGAAATACTCTCTTGTGGCTAGTAATGATCAAGGAGAAACAAAGTATGATGCTGAGGTTAAAAGTATGTTTGCTTTCGTGTTTTCTACACACATTTCTGTCTTTTTTGGGGGGGGGGGAGAAGGTTGTTTGTTTCTATTAATATATTGTTCCTATTACTTATAGCTTAAAAACTGTGTGCATTACACTGTTTGGTATGTTCTAGGTCAGTCATTATTAGTACAGTGTGACATGAGAGGAATAAGAAAAGAAATGGATATTTAATCTTTACAGAAATTCATATATTTACTTTAAAATAATTCTGTAATTTGTTTTACACAAGAAATGCATCTTTTGTATTTTCACAATTTCTTTTTTTTTCTTTTTAACCAGCCTCTTCAAATTTGAATGGCATAAGTTTTAATCAATCTAAAATGGATAAATCAGAGATGAGTTTTAAAGAATAATAAAATACTAGATTAATATGAACCAGATCTCAAAAATTAACTCTTGTATTAAAAACCAGATGTTTAGTTTCAGTTGCTAGTTGTTTACAATTTTTTCTTTAAATGGATAGAAATCAGTCAGATAAAAAGTCATTTTGATTTTTCAGATTTTTGTTGGTCTGTGTAAAAGAAAAAATTTAGATGGGGGCGGTTATATACTCATACATGAAGACAGATGCGATAAAAACCATATGATTTGTTTCATAATTAGTTCCATGTGTTCACAAAGCATTTTTCATAATAATAAATTGTTAAACTTCTCTTTCAGTCAAAAATTAGTCTTTAACTCATTGTGTTCACTATATTTAATGTGATATAGGCCTTGTTCCTAACAAATTAGTCTATTGTTGGTTGAAAATGCTGGTGTGAAGTTATTTTTTTGAGATTTTTCGGAACTGTTCTTACTCTCTATGAAGCTGTGACTTATTTTTCATAATTTTGTTTTTTAATACAAGATTAATTGTAATGATCTTTTTATATATATGTTATTTGAGATTGTAAAGGTTAAAAAAAATTCTAACAACTTTAAAAATCTCAACATCTTTTTATCATAAAGTATTCAAATGTTTTTACATTATAAAACTTATCCATTATTCTAATAATGTTCATTATCATAATGTTATGTAATATTTTTAATAATTATTGATGCTTTTTTTTTGCAGCTGCTCCACCTGCTAAAAAACCTGAAATAGAGCAAGGTCTGTTCCCAACTTTATTTACCGAAGGTGAACCTGCACGTTTGGAGGTGAAAATCACTGGAGAGCCCAAACCGGACATTCAATGGTTAGGTTTAAGAGCTCATTTTATGATAAAAAGATGTAAATTAAAATGATTTCAAAGTATGTGATATATTTATTTGCATTGTTTTGATGAATTAATATTCAAATTTTCAGAAATTTTTAGACTTTGATATATGCTATTGCCATTATTCTGCTGTGAAAATTCAAAATTGAATAAACAGTATATAAAGAAAACAGTTTTAATGTGTGTGTCATACAAAATAATTAACCTTATTTTAATTTTATTTACAACAGTAAATGTATCTTTTTTTTAAGCCGTATATTGAAATAAGAGCATTGTTAGTATTTGTACATACAGATGTAAAATTTTGAATCAGAAGAAATTATTTGGGTTATATAATGAAAATTATCCTAGGCTGCATATGTTTAAAACCTTCCTCTTTATTTATTACGGATTTCACATTAAATCCACAATGGACAAATTAAGAGAATTATGAACAAATGTTTGTAAGTGGCATGATTTTTATTGCAAATATCAGGCTTATTGATTTCCAATGCTTTACCACGTTGCAGTATTTGAAACAAAAAATACATTTTTTTTCAGGCTTAAAGATGGAAAGAAACTTTCTCCGAGTACACATTTTACTCCAGTTGAGGAATCTGATGGAATCATGGCTTTACTTATTGATGAAGTTGTTCCTGCAGATGCAGGAAAGTATGCTGCTGTTGTCAGTAATGATAAAGGGGAAGCAAAAACTGAAGCTAAAGTTACCAGTGAGTTTTCTTTTCTAACTTGGATTTAAATATTCAAATGTTAATTTGTTTTTGTTTTCATCTGCTTACAGTTGGAGCAAACAGTGAAAGAATGGTATCAAGCTTTGGTAATTTTTTGAATGACATCTGAATAAAATTGAATTATTCATAACTAAACAAAATTTGTTGTTACAAAATATTTTGATAATTTCTAAAATGCTTGTCATTGTTTCATGAGGGTGATACTTTGAAGCCATTTAGAACTCAAGAGTCGGACACAATGACACAAAAAAGTGGCATTTTTTTGTGGCATAGTGCTACTACATTACTTTTGTAGCATTGCTTCTTAGTTTGTAAAAGACCTTCACTATGGCTGTTTCTTGTGCAGACTCATGCTTCTTACTCAGTTACCTGCATGAAATGCAAACAGCTCCACTACATCACATCATGGTCATACCTCATGAATTTCAACTCAATTTACAGTGTCATGTCTGAGCTACATCTCTCTGTATGTGGTGGAAGACTTTATAACCACATTGTACCAGTGAATGAATAATTGGTTTGAAAATATATACTAAAGTAGAAAACTTGAAAGTGTCAAAGTATGTAGCTTTTGTTATAGCAAGGGGATAAATGTATAACAAAAGTTATGTATGTAGTAATAGAACTGTTTGGTTTACAGCTACTCCAAAGGTTGTGGAAGTACCAAAAGGCAAGAAACCAGAATTTCTGAAGGGATTGGAACCAACATCAGTAACTGAAGGAGAACCTTTAAACTTTCATGCTCAAGTGACTGGTGATCCTGAACCAGCTATTAAGTGGTAAGAAATGTTTTGAAGTACCACAGGGGGGACCAAACACGAGGTTCTTTTACACTTAAATCTGTTTTGTGTTGATAACATTTGATTTACAACATTAAAACTGTTTGCCCCTTTGTAAGACTATTTTTCGTTGCTTTTGTAATTTGTATTGTTTACATTAATCTGAAACCAATTAAAATTGAAGATAATTAGTATAATGCTCTGGGACAACAATTTTCAGATCACCTTGTATTCTGAAATGAAGCTATTTTTTATATTTCAGTGTTGAAATTTTTGAGTGTTAAGTAAAAGATCTATACTGAAACATGTTTATATTTTAATGCTACTTTTCCTTTGAGATTTATTTTTCTGTGATTCAGAAGTCTCACTGGTGTATGTGTGTATGTATGTATATATATAGAAAAATTTGTAAATAATGTTTAAGATTTACTTTGTTCAAAATTTAGTGCTTGTGAGATAATGTTTTTGAAAATTGGTCAATAATCTTACGGTTTTGGGAAAATCCAGGATGAAAGATGGTGAAGTGCTTCAGCCAAGTGAACAGGTCATTATCACAAGTAAACCCGATGGAACATTGTCTCTGCTAGTTAAGAATGCAAGCTTGAATGATGCTGGAAAATATGTTGTGGTCGCAACGAATAGTGAAGGAAAAACTCGTAGTGCAGCACAGGCTGAGGTGAATGGTAAGTGACCCGCATTACTCTTTTTCCTTTCCTATGTAATATATTCAAAGATTTAGTGCCCAAAGTTGTATAAATCCATTATTTTTTACTTATCTTGCTCAAATTTGAGGTAATTTAATAGTTTTATTCAATTATTTTATCACCAGTTCATTATCACACATGTGAAGAATATTGAGCATTATTGGTTTTAATAAGGAATTAGAACGTCTTATCCTTTATGGAATCATCCAGTCTTAAAGGTAGAAGATTACATACCATATTTATGTGACAGTTCTATTGTACATTGTTTAAGATCTTTATTTCAATTAAGACAATCTCTTCTGTTGGCTTAAGTAGTATTATTGGGTATCTGAATATATTTTAATATATTGTTGTTGTTTTTTTCATAAATTTTAAACTTTCTGTGAGTGTAAATGATTACAATGTAACCTTTTCTGGACTTTACTGTTTGTACCGTACACAGAACATATAATGGTATTTAACTGTCCTTAACTGTATGGTGTCTTTGACTTCTGTTATAGGTCTCTTTATAAGCCTTCACAAAGCTAAAGTTTACATGATTCAACTTTAACCATTCACATTGAAAGGTTTCTGTTACTATTTTGGACTATAATAATGAAGCACTTGAATGGAAAACACTAGGGTGTTTGCTGTTGGAATTACATAATTTTTTGAATAACGACCTTTTACAATTGAATGAAATATTATCAGTTTTTGGACTAGTATCCTAATACAAAAAATTCATTTGTTGGTTATGTTCATATTGACTTCAACACAAAATCCAAAAGTAATGAAACTTTGTAAATGAAAAATCAAGGCAGTTTTAAAACTTAATGAAAATATATATTGAAATATTTTAAAGATATTTTAGTATTAGTTATTTTTATATTACTGGTAAAGTTAAAACATTGTTGTGGAAGAATACACATACCGTTTGGTTAATATAGTGAGAAAAATTTTCAGGAAACCAATTAGTGAAAAAAAAAAGTTATAGCTAAGTGTGAAAATAGATAATTTGGAATTAACTAAATCCACATAGTTTTAATACAAAGCTCATCCAAAGAAGAAGCCCGAGGTTGTAGAAAGCCTGAAGCCTGTCACACTCACAGAAGGACATCCTGGAAGAATAGAAGCTAATATCAAAGGTGATCCCACACCAGAATTGAAATGGTATGATTTTATTAGAAACAAATAATAACAGCCAGTGATTTAATATTTTTAATAACATTATAATTTAATATTTGCAAAATATGTGTATTTTGTTGGAAGGCTTTAAAAGCACATAAAGTGTAGAAGAATTATAATTGTTTTATTTAGTTTTTTAGAACTTTGGGTATTACAAACATCGAATTATTATACTGTTTGATGTTTTGGCTATTATTCATGTTGAAAGGACTGTGTGTTTGTGTGTGTATGATTAATTCAGTAGTTTAAAATTTGCAGAATAGCAAGTTTCTTTTAATGACTGATTCAGTCAAATTCATGAAACGAGTAAACCGGTGTGTTTAATGATTAGTTATTCACAGAACATTAATATTGATGTTCACATTTAAATCACAAACTATTGAACATACGAGAAATATTTTCCCAAAGCCACTTTTTAACTTGTTAGGACAAAAGTTTGTTTAGCAGTTTTTTTTTTCAACAAATTTTCAATTAATGAGAAAATCGGATCAAAATGCATACAAAATAACCCGTATATCTTAAAATGATTATAATAGCCTTATGTGCTTTTGGAAAGGTTGAAAAATGGCCAGGAAATTCTTCCCAATGATCGTATTAGTTTCAAGCAACAACCAGATGGAACTGTAGGACTTGTTTTTGACAAAGTCAAGCCAGAGGATGCTGGGAAATATTCTGTTATTGCAGCCAATGATGAAGGTGAAACAAGAACTAGTGCACCAGTCTCAGTTAGTCGTAAGTTTTGGTCGTGACTCTTTTTTGTGATTGCTTCAACTGACCAATATTGTATATTAAAGGTCTCATAAAAAAACCTCCTATATTACTTGCTATATTAAAAATTAGTTTTATTCTTAGCAACTTAACCAATTGCTCTGTAATATTTGAGTTTTTGTTGTTGTTGTTGTTTATCTATGATACTTTCATTAATTTTAAGAACTAGATAGTTTGCAAGCTTGTTTATTATGGAGATTCTTATTGAAATTAATAAACTAAGTATAAAACATTATGTAGGACTTTTCTAACCCGTGAAGGTTTTGTTTTATTTTAGTTGTATAAAAAAATCAAAAGTGAAAGTACCATTATTTTTGTAATTTAAAATGATACTTCTTGATTAACTATTTGACATTAATGTTGTGTTTTTTTAGATTGTCTTTGAATTTCTAGGGATAATCCTTATCATAGGATTTTGTATTCATGGAATTTCTACTCAGAGTTGGTTTATTAACTCTTTATAGAACCTCCTATATTTGTGAAACCTTTGCAATCAGTTGCTGGTATTGAAGGATTCCCTACAAAACTAGAGGCACAGCTCACTGGCTTTCCTGAACCTGAAGTGAAATGGTATGGTCTGAGAATTGATTTTAAAGAAACCAGAATTAACATATAATTTTTCTTGAAAATAATATATTTTACAAACATGCTTAATGTGTATTTGTTTGAAGTTAGTAGTGACACTTAAATCTGAAATTACATAAACGTAATGATACTTTTATGTCTTATTATTGGCCGACATTTATAGTTTTGGATATATTGCCTCACAGATGTTAAAAATTTAATTTCTGACAACACACACACAATTTATAACTAATTAACAACATAAACAGACATTTACTACCCTATGAAGCTTAGAACTTGCAGAGATTTCTTGGCAAGTTTTATTAAACTGAATTTATGCATAAGAATAATTTTATGTAATAGAGATATTTACAAAACAAGTATCCACTTGTACAAAGTACACCTAAATATAAAGAAATAGTGCTCAAGAAGTTGTGATAACTAGCTTCATACACAATCAGTGCTAAGAAATTATGACTGTAAATATTTTACACACTAAACTTAACCTATAACACTATACTAGTTTTTAGTATAAAGCTGTGTGTTATAGCAAAATTTTACTGAAATACTATAATGTAATTTTCATGCTAGAAATGTATTGGACAGGTCAAACCGAAATGTTTAGAAACATGTCTGTTCTACTGTGATATTCATTTTAAATACTAATTAAAAGGAATTGTGCTTTTCGAGCTTAATTTTTAATTCACCGGAAAAAAAAGCTATATATTATATATGTAATTTTCTGCAGTAAAGCTATTATCAGATTAATAATTATTACATACCCTGCATTTGTTACACTTTAAATTCACATATTAAACTTTGGAACTCATAAGACTTTCTGTGGCAAAAATACAAAACAAAAACAAACAGAAAAGTCAAGTTTTCATCTAAAAACAGCATGAAGACTGTAATATTAGTCCTATTTCATACTCTTTACCTCTACTGTACTCTATCAAACTTATCTTTTTGGTGAAGAGAAAATGATATAAATTAGTAAATATAAACAGAATATTAGTAGGTGCCTGTTGTGAGTGAGAGTCACGATAATTGATTTGAAACTTTTGCTATCTACATTTCCACTGTAGGTCATTTTATTATGTGTTTTAATGTTTCCTTTGGTACATGCACTTTTTTGTTTACGAAATCATTAAATACAATTGCTAACCAGTTGTGACATTTTTTTGTGAATAACTCTTTAAATATGTAGGTTGAAAAATGGTCAAGAGTTCAAGCCAGATGGAGAAAATATTAAGGCTCTCTGTACACCAGATGGAGTAAATTCTCTACTCTTTTCTCACACCACTCCTGATGATGCTGCTAAATACACATGTGTTGCCAAGAACCCATTTGGTGAGGCATCTTCAGAAGGAGATTTAATAGTCAAAGGCAAGCATATATTTTATGATTCATCTATCAAGTTTAATGATCCTTTCCTTACAAGCTACATTTATCTGTCACTAGTATGGTGCTATACTGCTCACAAACCACAACAGTATTCACGTTGGTGTTAAACATTTTATCATACATGATACAAATTTCACTATTGTTCATCAAATAGTGCACTTTTCGTGTTGGTGTTTTCTGTTCACTAAGTTAACATTAAGAAATTCAAATTAGATAACACTGTCAATCTAATGAACATCATAGCTGGACCATTCTGACCTTTAATTTAAAAAAACTTACTTTGGACCAGGCATGGTTTATTGCGAGTCTGAGAGAGTCTTTGGTTCACATCCCTTTGCTTCAAAATCATGTTCTGCACTTTGACTATAAGAGTGACTGTACTCAAGAGTTGACAGTGAGTGCTGTTGACTTGCTGCCTACCTTCTAGTTTGTCAGTTCGAAATTAGAGATGGTTGGTGCAGATAGCTCTTGTGTAGCTTTGCTTGAATATCTGAAACAAAGAATTCACAAAACTATATTAGTGTCTTAGATTTAGATTTCACACTGAAAGATTGACACATAGGAATGTCCACTGTAGCAATTACTGTCTCTTTAATTTTCATTATTCATGCTTGTGAGTTTAATGTTGATCTTATTCATGAATAATTTTTATTCTATAAATTCTTTTTTTTAGGCACATTTTGCTTCTGAATGTTAATTGTTAAAAAGAAAATTGTTTTTGCCACAATGAAAAATAGTCTTAGTTGTTTCAGCTGACTAGTTTTGGTAATACCGTTACCATCATCAGGGCTTGTGAATACAGTATTAGTTTAGCCTATATTGGAGTTTCGTATCCCAAAAAAATGTTTATCTACTCTTTGGTAGGACGAGAGAAAGCAGAGGAGCCACAGTCAGAACCTGTATTTCTGTCTCCACTGGGAGACTTGTCTGTCAAGGAAGGAGAACCACTCAGGTTTGAAACTACTGTGTCAGGAAATCCATTACCTGAAGTGAGATGGTACTTGCATGAACAACCCCTTTTGGCATCGGACAATGTTCACAAAATATTCGATGGAAAGAAGGCAAGTTGAATTTAATATGATGAAAATCAGTTACTGAAGTGAATATTATAAAGTTTGTTTGCTATCATGCTGTTGAAAATTTGCTGAGAGTTTTTAGCTGTGGCTCATAACTCTTTCATATTTTGACCGATTTGAGATCTAATTACAGTTTTGTACTCAGGAGGTCAAACCCTTTCAATTGATGTATTTGATCACACCCAAGGTCTCATAGATTAATTTAGTTTAATCGTGCCTAAAATAATTTCAATTTTAAAGTAGGCTGGTTGAGATCCTGATGAATAATAAAATTTAATCATGTATACATGCACCACATGTTTTGTATTGTTGATGCAAAATAATGTAGTTAATAAAACGGGAAAAAAAAAAGGTCATACATTAATTTAATCTAATCCTGCCTAAAATAATTTCAAGTGCCATAGCTATTAAGGATTTCCTCTTCTTATTCTTACTGGCAGTGAAATTCATCTCATTTTACAACTGGGTTTTTTAAGTTTCAATAACATCTTTGAGGTCACACTGAGATTTTAGCAGTGTAGAAGTGGGGCAGAATATTATAGGAGTTGTTTTGAAAAAATTCATTGCACAAAAAAATATAGTTTAAAGGTCATATTTAATTTCATATTTTTTGTAAAATTATTATTATTGTGCGTAACCAGAAAGCCTAGATTATTTTATGAAATACTAAACTTTCTGTCAACTTTGAATTTACTGCAAAAACTATCATCAAGGGGATTATAAATATCTTGATAATATTCATAAATTAAGTTTTCAGGTCTGTAGTGAACCTATAAAACCTATATGTTAAAAGTGGTTCTATTTTTTTATTAAAATGACCTGTACAACTATATAATTTGCATACCAATTTGAGCTAAATACGTTATTTCAGAAGGTCAATTTCTAGGCAATGAAATGCAAGAATTATCCACATTTTAGGAATTACATACTAACAGTTTATATTATCTCTTTTCAGCAAGTTAGAGAAATGTGTACTAGACTTCATTTCAAGCATAATACAGAGCAATAACATTGTATAATATTGCCCAAATCCTGGGACAATGATTTTACCTTTATACTTTACTCATTGGACAAGTAGTTTTTTATTCATGTTGTTCATTTTGTTGCTAGAAAAGCTGTCTAAGTAGATTTCTAGAAAACCACACGATGTTTTGAAAACTCTGAACTACTGAAGTCTTGCACATACACATGAACATTTATAAAATGTGCACCTCTAAACCTCAAGCCAAAACAATATATACAAATATACATATCCCTTTAATTCACACACCCTCAGTCATACAGACAGTAACAAACATATTTAAATTAACACAATGATATTATTACATTGTTTTTACTAAAGAAGGGGCCCAGTAAAGATTAATTGTCAACTCTAAAATGTTTTATATGTATATATTAAATATTTTAGCTCATGTGAGCATTAATGTAAACCATGATTTCTTGCTCATTCATGGAGTATTTGACACGCTGCATTGTGAAATCCTAATTACTAAATATTGAAAAACAGTATAAGCCATTTAAAAAGAGCCACCATTGGCATTGTATTGGTCATGTTCTCTGTTAAATAAAAACAATATCATAAAAGTTATATTCTACTTTTTGTGGGATGGGGAGGAGACAATTAGATTTTAAAGCATTTTGTTCCTTGAAGAAATTTTTTTTTTCAAATGTTCTACATCCATGCAATGACCAACTTTTGACGTTTTATCAACAAGAATCTGACATCGCTCACCTTTAAATTGGTTATTTGGCATTAAAAATTAGGAAGGAAACTTACAAAAAAACTATATTTTTCTAGCCAGTGAGTCTATAAAAAATATTTTTATATTACAGCCAACTATTTTAGCTTATTTTTTCTTAAAAATGGACTTGGAGACTTGTTTTTTTTTATATGAAGAACCTCTTAATAAAATCCATTTTTCCTTTTGATAAGTGTGAATCAGAACTCATGTACACTTAAGTAAAACTAACTGTGGTAAGTTTTACATGCTTATTATGCTGAAATCCTATGGTGGACATAGTGCAGATAGTCCACCTTATAAAATGAGTAAAATCATGATTGTTCGTTTGTCTTTTCTACAGGCTGTATTGGAAATTAAGAAATCAAATCCTCAACATGCAGGAATTTATGAGTGTCATTTGGTAAATCCTTCAGGGGAAGCACGCTCGAGAGGACGAGCAAAAGTTGCTGCTCTTTCGGCACCCAAATTTATCCAACAACTTGCTGATCTTGATGTAAATATGGATATGTATATTATTTGTATTAAGACTTATTCCCTTGTTGAAAAACAAGAGCAATTTGCTTAAAAGAATTTTGCAAAAATTGTTGCTGCTGTAGGACTATTGTTTGATTTGATAACCGAGTTATTAAGTTGATCTGATAGATATCATCTTTAACCAAGTTTATTCTATAAATTCATCATATCTGACTATAATATATTCATATATTATTTGTGCTTTTCTATCAATAATCACTGATCAGTATCCTCTGAAGGAGGTTAGAATAAGTTAACAAGCTGTTATAGAATTATCTGCTAATTGCAAAAACAGGGGGTTGAGTATATTTTATTATAATTTTGAATATGCTAATCAACAAGTCACATCTGATATGAAGTAATGGTTGTGAAATAGTATAGGGTAATACTTGTCTTGGACCTCTCCTTAACAACTTTTTTATTTTTTTAAAATACCCAAAGTATTTTCCCAGTTGGCCTCAATGAAAACCTATTAAAAAAAACTATTATTGGACAGCCAGGACAGGAATTAGATTGAGTTCAATGTGTGTGAAACAAATATTGGTTCGTGAAACGTAACAAAATATTTTCATTAAATTTAGTACAAAACATTTAATTCATTGACAGGAGGCTATAGATGCTTAATCTAGCTCTTTTTTATTTTAATAATTTTTAATACTTTAATAAGAACACTTTTTTCCAAACTATAACATATTACAAGTACCTAGAAACTTTGGTTACAAGTTATCACATTATCCAACACGTCAACCAATGTAATACGACTAAATGTTTCTGTAAGATATGAAATTAATGAGATTGTTTTCTGTTTGGATGTGAACAGGTTCCTGCTGGTGAACCAACGAAATTGATGTGTCGTGTAACAGGAGACCCTGCACCAGAAATTGACTGGTATTTTAATGGTAGTTTGAATGAACCAGGTCTGAAGTACTGCATGTCTCGTGAAGGAGATCTCTGCACTTTGACCTTATTTCGACCACGTACAAAAGATAGTGGGCAGTATGAATGTAGGGCCAAGAACTCAGTTGGTGAGGCTCGTTGCTCAGCAGAGGTCAAAGTCTGGTACGTTTATGATGACCCTCTTTTATAGTTGTATCTGGTGTTAATGAGTCAGCCTTTTTAATTGGTATTAGGCAACTCAAGGTCTTACCTAAATGAAAATAAATTTCCTAAAGGAAGGACAATTGCAAAATATGATTTAAACCTAGCCTGTAAATATTCAATGTACATTGTATACAGTGGCATCTTTTTAGAAACATTCAGGGGGGGGGTTAAGTTGGGTCAATTCAATATATAGACTAGTTTCTGTACTGTACGTTTGTTCATAAGTGAAGAAAATATTAGTAATCTTTTATGTGACTGTATTATATACTACATAGTACTGGAGAGGTGTAGGGGAGGCAACTGCCACCCTTACCTTATGTATATTTATGTAATTTTCATATTATCCATATTACACAGTCAACAAATATTTTCATATAAGGAATGGTATGTGGGTGACATAGTTGTATTATAGAAATTATACAGTATTTGCACTTTTTTTAACTATCTTTGGATATAGCAATAGAATTTCAGAACTTAAAGTTATAAAATGCTAAAAAAATGGTAAAAGGTTAAAAATCAAACCGCTTGTTATTGTTTTTGTCTTGCTGAACATTGTAAAGTTTAATAAATAAAATTAATTTTAATGAAAAAATAATGTTGAACAAATAAAACAACTTGAAATTTTCTCTGGAGCTCACAGTTGTTGTTTTTTTGTATAACCACAGCTCCTTTCACAAGCAGAGTTTTTACAAGATTTATTATACATTTTTGATTCAATAAGAACTCTTGGGCTATGATAAGAAGTAACAAAGCATTCTTTTGTGGATTTTAGTGACAAGGCACCAAAGGGAGAGGCACCTATGTTCTTGAAGAAGATCAGAGACTGTGGAATAATGAAAGGAAGAACTACCAGGTTTACAGCTTGCGTTACTGGGGTTCCCAAACCAACAATTAAATGGTATGTTTTAATTTATAAACCAGATTACATCTTTTTCAATTGTTTTCTATCATTAAAGAATAAGAAATTAAATGGATTTTTTGTGTGTGTTTGATTAAAAGGTTATTATTAGACTCAAATGTGTTAGGGGACACATTGTGGATTGTTCTTATGGTTTTTAAACTGTAAGATGGTAAACAATATCTACAGTCTGATGTGATTTTTGTCACAAATATTTGGCTTAATGCTTGTCATTGTTTATATATTTATTACTTGGTATATCTGGGTTTTAGTATATGCTGATTCTGAGCACAAGTGTTAATGTTTGGCATAACACAGAATAATGTGTACACCAGAGTAGAGAGTGGATATATTTTCAGAGGTTTTTGTTCACATACATAAGTTTGGGAGGTCTGATGTTAGCAGTTTTTATTTATTTTAAATTAATAAATGTTTCACAATCTTATTGTGTACAGTAGATAGTCCACCTCAAAAGGATTAAATCTGGACAACATTTTGGACGTATGACTTTATCTGGTTTTTAACAGTGAAAATTCATCTGAATGAAGAGGATTTGATCTGATTAGATGCCAAGTGTGGTCATTCTGGTGGCTAGTAATAACAGCATGCTCTGTTATGGCTGATCTGTTGGTTTTCAATAGTCTGGCTACATCTTTGTATTATTTCAGTTGTTGGTCTACATGTCTATCAGTCTCTACAATGTGTAGGTTACCACATATACAACAAATTTCCTACCTGCACTAACTGTTAATGAACAGTGATTTTCATACAGTATCACAAACATTAACATACAGGGCAGTAATGTGTACCATAATGGATTAGAGTCTGTTTTTAAATATGAGTCCCATTTGCAGAATTCTTAAATTATTTTTGTGGGTTGTTCTTGCAATTCTGTGTATTTTATGATGCTCGGTCATTTTCAATAACTTTAATTTCAGGTTCAAGAATGGTGAGCAACTGGAACCTGGTGCACATTTTGAGATGGAAGAGGAAAAAAATGGCATTGTACGGTTAATTGTTCATTGTGTTCAGCCAGAAGATGTCGGAGAATATCGTCTGTCCATTTCTAACCCGTACGGAAGCGATACCTGTACTGCCAAGCTGTTTATAGAAGGTAAGGTTGAATGTTGTTTTCATACTGTATTGAGGTATAGTGTTGTAAATTTACATTAGCAAAAACTACAAATAAAATTTATATATATATACACACACACACTATTCTAATAAAAAAAAACTTAATTTTTTTTAGACATTCAAGACAGTCCGGTTCCCCATCCATGTGGTGAAGAGGCAGCCGAACGTGAGAAGGCTTTAAAATCAGGTGGATAAGTCTTGTTTTAAAATAACTAGGAGTTTCAAAGGTTCAATATTGTAATGATGAAATGTTTCTTCATCAATACCTAATGATAGTAGCACACTGAAATATTGTATTTACTATTTGTTAGGGTAATCTATTCCTTAGGTTTACCCACGTTTCAGAGAATTTCATTCTAGTATTACATGAGCTTTTGCTGTTAACATTGTTAGACCAATAGATAAAATAGTAATCAAATGTTTTTTATTGGAATTGTTGAAATAAGTAACAACAGCTTTTGCAGAAAATAATGGAAGTTTAAAAATGTAATTATTTATTGGAATTGCGACTTGTTCTCTGGGTATTTGGTGGTGAAAACAAACATTAACAAATGTATAGGAGGTAGACAGACAAAAAGTTAGTAATGATATTATTAATATTTTTCGTAATAATTTTGCTCTACATAATTTATAAGGGCATCTTTACTTATTATTGAACATCTGACTTCTATAATTTACACCATTTATTGTGTAATAATGATACCAGATATGTACATTTATGAAATTAGCTGGAGATGAATTCAATAACATACATAATAAAGTGGTTTACTTTTATATATTGCATGCAGATATCCAGCTTATTATATATTTGAATTTTATTCTAAGTTTCTTATGTCCATTTATAGGTCCTCCAGGTCCACTTCCAGATGTGCCACGTATAACAAGGATGACGGATGATTCCTTGACGTTAAGATGGAATCCCTCTATCCCTATTATACCTCGAGTTCCAGTCACGTATTCTGTAGAGTTCTGTAGACTTCCGGATGGAGACTGGTCTCCATACAGATCAGGTAGTTGAAATCAATTTTGTACAATGAATAAAATCTTGATGGTCTAGTGGGGAATAAGAATCTATCAAGTATGGAATTAAGTATGATGAATGCTTGAAATAAAAATGTATCAACTTTTAATGGTTTGGAATTTTATTGTATACATCACATGATGTCACTATCTCCCATTTTTGAAATAGTTTAATAGCTTTTATAAAAATGTGGGTAAAATACAAAGATTTTACTCAACTTAATTTTTTTATATAGGTTAACTTAAATATCAATACTTGAAATGTCCTATTCTACTAGTATTTTTACTGTGAATATTAGTACTTAGCTTATTTTTTGTACATTTTCTAATTTTCAAAGGCTTTAATAGTGGATATTCAGTTAAGATAGATAATTATATGAAATATAAGCAGTTGTGATTAATGTCTTATGTTTTTTTCTCAAATTTTTAGAAGGATAAAAATTTTTATGAAGCTTTAAAGTTATGCTCACAAAACAAAGAAATGAATAAACAGACTCTCATAATATCATGTGTGTGAGAGAGAGAGAGAGAGAGACTGTGTTGTATATAGTTATATTGACTCAAGACATACTTGTTAGGTATCAAAGATTCTATGTGCGATATAAGAGGTCTGGAGCCCAAAAAAGATTACCGATTTAGAGTGAGAGTCGAAAACAAGTACGGCACTAGTGATCCTTCACCATATACCACTGCATATCGTAGTAAGCTAGAACCGCCTGTCCCTGGTGAATATAAGCCGAAGGACTATGAAATAGAACATCCTCCTCTGGAGAAACATTGTAAGAATCCTACCTAAAACTAGATCTATTAATATCCAGAAATGAAAATACAAGACTATACAACTCTGTAATTTTTCATCTGAATTAAAACTTTAAAATTAGTTTTAATGGCAGGGGATACTTGTTTTTCTTTCAATATTTTACTTTCAGCGTGATAGAGGCAACTCTCAAAAATTGAGATTTTATCGTAACAAACTGCATAAACATTTTTCTTTATTTTTCAAAGTTTCATCGATGATTTCTTCAGTCATATGTCAAAAAAGTTTAAGTGCTTTGTTACCATGTAAAATTCTTTACAGTCAAGACTGATGACTCTTAAGGGATGTTGGGAGTTAAAATGGAGTTAAAGTAATATATATCATTTGCCAGACCACATGTAGAAGCTATATCAAGTTTCTTTCTTGTTTATGACTTTTTTAATGATAATCTTGTTGAAATAATATGTATGTAAGGTGTTTTTTTTATTATATTTAGTTGCACCACCAAGGTTCATACGCAGAGAAGAGGAGACAATGTATGGAATTCGGAGTCATCCTGTCACCATTGAGTTTTGGGTCTATGGCTATCCTGAGCCCAAGATTACATGGCATTTTAATAGACAAAAGGTAGATTTAGCAGTTGTAGGTTAAGTAAAGGTTAGATAGTATAAAGAACATTATAATAATTTTTCTGTTGTTTTTTTTTCACTATATACCTAGGCCTTCTTCTTTTTGGCCAGTTCTAATTATTGTAATTTTGCTTGAAATAAAATAAAGATGTGATTCAATATATAGAATACCAAAATATTTAAATTGCAATAGGAAACTAAATGCATTTTTTTACTTCATAGCTGCATGATTTTTTTTTTTTTTT
>NW_013667528.1:199600-229338 GCF_000517525.1 Limulus polyphemus
ATATATATATATATATATATATATATATATGTAGAGAGAGACAAAAGAGCATTAATACATATACCATAGTTTAAATTGGCAAAGTCAGTAATTAAAATCAATTGCAATATCTCAGCATACAGTCTGAAACTGAACTGGTTTCATGTTAGATCATCTGTTCAGTATATTGTGTAGCTTATATGTAAGGGCTACACTTATATGTATAATAGTGTAAAAAACAAATCTTTTAAGATTGTTTGAACCTTATGTAGAGAACTATATCTGCTTTAAATGACTTGACTTTATATTATATTGTGAACATTATAAATGAGAAAAAGTGCTTTAAAATCAACAGTTATGTTTAATTTTAATAATTTCATAATGTAATTCCTATTCTGAGTATTATTCTTATAAATGTTACATCAATGTCAGTATTAGATTATACGTGTGTTTCGATTTCCGAAATACATGTAAGCCAGATTACTTTTAAGAGCAAATAAAGTAATTAAAAACAATGGTTTATATAGATAGAATTACCTGGGAAATATGACTATCTTCAAGACAGGAATGGACAGCTTTGTTTGTTCATAACTCGCATGACAGAAAATGATGTTGGGATGTACACCTGCCATGCTGTAAATGAGCATGGAGAAGCTAGCCAGAAAATCAATATTCTATTGGCAGGTTTGTGTTAATTCAAACCCCTTCTAAGCTTGGAATAAGTGTTCTGTTGTAGTTTGTATTTTGTTTATTATTTCATCACGAAAGCTATGATGACTTGTTGGTGACAGTTTCTATCATCCTGATAAATTATAACTAAATAAAAGATTACCAAGATAACTTCAGGGTTACTAAAGTAAAATTTTTTCCAAAGTTGTTTTAGTTTTTTTATATATATTTACTTGTGAAGTATTATGTTCAGTAAGTACACCTTTGACATCAGGAGGTAGCAGAAACAATAAATCTTTGATGCAGATTATTAATACTTGTAGATTAGGTTTAAAAATGGAAAGCATTTTGATAAAAAAAAATTATCAGGGATATTACTACAGATCACTAAATATTTGTCATAAATCCTGGGGAGGCTAGCATGAAATACATGTAAGTATAAAGATTAGAATGTCAAAATCATTGGTTTGTAAAAAAGTTAAAGTAGCATATACCCTTTACTTAGTGTTATATAGGTTTTGGCCTCTTTTTTTTTTTATCAGAAAAAACATTTTCATACTATGCTTTTTGTATTGAAATAGATACAAACGCATATTCTGTAACATTACCTCTGTGGCTAAATTTCATATTATAAAAATATAGCAATACAAAAGAAATGTCTGATGTTTCGATAACTTCTACAAACATGACTGAATGCTCCTAAAAATGGGTCCAGACTTTGACATGTGAAGAATTAGTCTGATGTAAGGAAATTTCTCAAAATTAATTCAAAATAAATTGTGATATTTTTTGAAATTTAAAGGGTATATGCTACCTTAAAAGAAAATATCAAGTACCAGAAAGTTTAAAATGAAATTAATATTGAATCTTATATCCTGAGAAAACATTTAAGAGGTGGTAATGATTCTTTTTTCATTTCTATTATCAGAGTTGCCAACTTTTACTAAGCGAATAGATGAAACAACCGTACTGATACGTAAAGGAGGCCAACTGGAATGTCGCGTTTTTGGAATTCCCTATCCAAAGATAAAATGGTTCAAAGACTGGCATCCTCTGTATGAATCCAGCCGAATCAAGATCGCTTGGGAGAAACCTGATAGGTGTGTTTTGACTCTATGCGATTCTATCTTGAAAGATTCTGGCTTGTATTCAGTGACAGCATCTAATGTTGCTGGCTCTGCCACAAGTTCGGCCATGTTAAATGTTGAAGGTGAGTCAATAGTAATTCAACAAGTCTTTATAATATAGCTCTTTTACACTGCATAAAGATATTGGAATAGACATACCAATTTACCTTATTTTTATACTTCAATGAATTTATTATTAAAGACATTAAATACCCTAAACTCTTTTACAATGCAGAATTGGATACAGTAACATTTTTATATAATATCTGATATATATATGTATATATTGACACATTGAACACTTATTGACTGGTTATGAGGGCAACAAATGATCTGTTACCCAAATTCACCAGTCAATAATTGTTTTATTGTCAATAACTGTTTTCAGTTTCACTAAAATCTGGTTAATTAGTACTGTCACATAGTATACTAGCATAAATCCTTGGGCCTAAATGAAATCTTAAAATTTAGAAGTTCATTAAAGATTGTTATCTCATTTTGAGAATCAATATTAAATCAATAAAATTTAGAAATTGTTTAATTTTCAAAATATAACAGCCCATTGTCATATATTCATATATATAAACATATAAAGTATGCACATGTCTAAAATTTGTCTAGAATGCCTAAATGAATCACCGAGTTTTCATTGTGCTGCAAAAAACTGTAAATTGCAAAGTTCTGCTGCTTAAATCTCAAAACACAAGTCTGTCATTTGTCACATGCTTAAAATCATGATGCTTTACATACTAGAACTCTGAATATTACTAAGTATATCTTCTCAAAATTTGGCATACTTTTAGTAAACATTACAAGTCTGTTGTAGAGAAAAGAAATATCAGAATTTCTAATAACGTATGTACAATGAAAATTTGTGTGTGGATTTCCAAAGCCTCTACTGAGTCAATCTGAGTACAAGATAATTTTTGCGCTAAGAATAAAACTAATTTTTATTTTACAATTTTCATGTTTCATTTTCTTAACCTTTAGGACCTCCTAAATAAATATCAAAAGTTTTTTAGGTTGAAAGTTTATATTTTATTTGTTATTTTCTTTACTCTTATGCTAACTTTGGAAAAATTGTGAATGTACAGTGACTTGGAATTTTGAAAATTATAAAATAAAATGAAAAGTATCTTTTTCTTTTTTGAATGAATGATTTGTCTCCATATTTTCAGTTTCATTATCTTCAGAATTTCAATCATTTACCTTTTCACATTTTAGTTTTACTGCTTGGCTTTTACAACATTTTTATTTTTTAATGTTTGAAGAGCGACATATTAAATCAGCAGATTTCAGTACACTTGCATATTTACTCGTGCAGCTTTAGTCTTGTGCACTCATCATAACTACCTAAAACTGATGATTTTCTACGAGTCTCTATTGACACAAAAATTAATTCACTTTTCTTACGTGTATTTTAAAACATAAAACGTTAAATGGTATGGGCATTAACTTGCACAGCAACACATACTTAATGAAATCCTCCTCTAGTGTAATGTCTGTTGGTGCCAATTTCAAAAGGACCATTGAAGACTTTAAAGTTAAAATAAGCTATTTCTATTGGTTATAAACATGTGAATCTACTAAGAACAAGTGGCTTTGAAAATTGCCTTAAAAGTTAAATATAGATGGGTAGGACTTCTGGCATGGGTTGAAAAATTAATTTATTTCCCACTACAGGTAACATTAAGCCTGTAAAGTTGATCTTAAGATTATTTATAGATTTTGTCTGTGATAAGTCAGGCATTGTAGATACTATAATTTTAACGTTACATAAATGTATAGAGGAGAGTTCAGAATGGAGATGCATTATGTGAGACATAGAAGTGAAGACTGAGAATGTTTTCAAATATTTTGTTTTGAAATTAATAGCTTAAAAGTTAGATAATATAAAAATTTGAATTATAAACTACACTGATATATTGATAATAAAGTTGTTTAATTGAATTTTGAATCTTACTTTGTAAAATGTTGGGATATGCACAGAAGAGCTAGGCTTGTAAAACAATTCTGGTGTAGTTGTATCTAAATGAAGCAGCATGTTTACACTGGGCTGCAAAACATTGTCTGCAAAGTTCTGCTATGACTTTATGCACAGATGAAAACTGCATTGATAACTGGGCAACATTGACGTGATTTGTTGTTCAGCTTTTAAGGCATCATTGAAATGTGCTTCCTACCTCGTAATGCACTCTCAGCCAATTATGGCAAAGAATTATGCCATAGGGTAGAATGAAGGTGTATTAGCTCATAAATATTTACAAATTTTTGGGACAATAACATAACTTATAAAGCACCAGTCCAAAGACTGGTTAGAAATTGTGCATGTTGATTTGTATTGATGCAAACAAAATTGTTTAGTTCAACTAACATAGCATTGGAAGAATGAAATGAGAGACATTTTATATCTTATAGTCCAGAAAAAACATGAGATGTAGAATAGGAAATAGTGTACTGGTATCTGACTTACACTAGAAATTTAATTTCTAGCTTAATCATAAGAATTGTTTATTGATAATAGAATATTTATAGCTTTGATTTTTACTGTTACTTTACTGGTGGCATGACTCATATTATAATTTTATTAACATTTTTAATGTTTGCTATAGAATCTGAAAAAGAGTATTCTCTCCGGACATACAGTTACCCTCATATAGTGAAACCAAAAACTGATCTGTTTGAAGGCTTGTACGACATAGGTGATGAGCTTGGCAGGTAAGCTTCTCATAAATAGAAATAAATAGTTCAAGTCTTGTGTCAACTTTTCACATGTGTTTTTCTGACAGATAAGCTTTTCTGTAGTATTTTTGAGCAAACTGCAAGTTTTTGTGAAATATGTCACAAGAATATCTTGTATATTTTCTCAGAGGAACCCAAGGTATTGTTTACCATGCTGTGGAAAGAACATCAGGGAAAAGCTATGCTGCAAAGATGATGCATGGTAGTGGAGTACTGAGAGATTTTATGAATACTGAAATGGACATCATGAATCAGCTGTCTCACCATCGCTTGGTGCGATTGTGGGATGCCTTTGAAACCAAGTCGTCACTCACCCTTGTTACTGATCTGTATCCTTTCACAGTAATTATTGTTTTAGTTTGAATGGTGTATATAGGCTGTTGTAATAAAGCTACATGTGCTCATAAACAGAATGTTCAAGGCTGTTGATGGTGAGAGGGAAAACATTTTCAGGTCAGGGAAAAGCAGGGAGTTTTATACTAGATCATATAAATCTGATATTTAACTAATAGTCATGGAAAAGTCGTTGAATCACAAAATGGCTTGTTTTTTTTTTTACTTTTGTTCTGGCTATAGCAGTCTTTAGATATCAAATATATATATACAGTATTTAATATCCAGTATATGTTCACTTATACAAAAACGTATTTTTAAAATATTCAAATGATCATTATAGTTTATCAATTGAATAAACAGCAGAAATGGATGGTATGAGGGGTGATTGGAGACCATTAAAAATATTTTTTGTCTCATTTTGTTCAGGGGAATTTTTGTTTTGTCATATGTCTGAGGATCTTAATGTTGTATTATAGACTTTGTTAATCAAATCCACACCCCTTTTTATATTGTATTGTTATCAATACATCAGTCTTTGTTTTAATTTATTGCACACATGTACATCAGTTTGAGTAAAAGAAAATACCTAGAAAGATAGTATATGTTTGTAGGTAAAGACAATGCTGTTATATCAGATTCTCCCTTAACTTTGGATAAAGCTGTGGTGGAGGTGAATTGCTCAACAACATTCTTCAGAGGACAGTGCTGACAGAAAGCGAAGTAGCTTTTTATATTAAGCAGGTGTTAGAAGGCCTAGAGTATATGCACAGCAAAGACATTGGCCATCTTGGTCTTACTGTACGTTTTTTAAACTATTATGTGAAATGCTCAAAGTAGTTTTTAATTTTATACATTGAATTTTTTTTTTATTGCTGTTACATGATAATTTAGTTAGATGAAAAAATAGATAAATCTGTGCACATCCTGTGCCCCAAGTTCATTCTAACCAAAAGTTTGTATTCTTGATTTTCGAGAATGCTATTAAACTGGAGTGTTTTGTGAAAAAACTTTTTTTTATTTTTTTACAACAACAAATCCACTAAAAGTAAACTTTATTGCTTGATATTTTACCTTACAGTAAACTCCTGATGTAGCTGTAAGGTGAAATATTGAGCAATTAAGAAAGTTTTCCTTTACTGAAATTGTTGTTGTGGAATAACAAAGAAATGCAACCAAAAGTTGTTTGCTAAATTAATGTTTTTCAGTCTTTAAATTTCTATATTACTAATATGAATCGACAAGATGTTGAGGATTTTTTGTACTTTGTATTAGGTATTTAACTGTTTCAGTGTTAAATTAACCTCTAAATATATTTATGTAACTACAACTGAACTGTAAAAGCAGGATGAAGTCTTTTAGCCACAAAATGCCATGTTATCTTTATATCCAGTGCTTATATGAGAGCGTAGTTAAGAATTTGTGTGTTTGTCTTTCCTTCTTGCAATCATGCATAGTGCTAATAAGGTGATTTGGTTGAGGTTAACATTATGAACAGACTAAATAATGAGGTTTGTTTTCTTTTACATTGTCTTCTTCAACTCCATGGCTAAAATAATCAAGTAGAAAAGAGTTTGACCTTGTACATAAGATCCTATTAATAGGTCCACTGCTTAATTCTTTTTTTTATTATTTCTGGTAAATTTGGTATCAAGTTAAGCTTTTATTGGTAAAAACTGTCTTTACAATTAGTTGTATTGTATTTTTGAATTTTGAGGACCATATTTTGTGTCTATTGTTTTTATTATGTACTTACAGGACTATAACAACAGGTTTGGTGTTGAAGTTTTATTTCTTCATGTCTTAATAGAATTATAAGTAACAACTTCGGTGTTGAAGTTTTATTTCTTCATGTCTTAATAGGACTATAATTATCAGGTTTGATGTTGAAGTTTGTATTTCTTTATGTCTTAAAAATATTATAACTAACAAATTTGATGTTGAAGTCTGTTTTTGTGCATGTTTTATTATCCAATTGAATTCTCTTCTTAGAGATTTTAAGGATGTTTAATTTTAATTTTTTCCCATAGGTTGGTGAGTTATTAGTGACTCGTGTAAACAGTGATGTTATCAAGATTGGAGACTTTGGGCTGGCTAGACATCTGCATCGAGGTAGAGACCATTATGTAGAGTATGGCCACCCAGAGTTTGTAGCCCCTGAGATAGTGGCAAAGAAACCTGTCTCTGTAGCTGCAGATATGTGGTGAGTTGTAATTCCTCTATAAGAATACTTAAACCTCCTTCATTAGGCCCATTATTTGAGTTAAGAATCCAAACAACCAGAATTATAAGCGACTTGTTTTTGAATCAGGATTAAGATTTTGATTATTATGGCTATGTATTGATTTTCATATATATTTCTACTTTAGATTGTTACAGAGTACTTTATAGCATAGCTAGTGCTTAAAAACTGCAGATTAGCTCTTTACTAAGAAGGAAGGAGATAAGGAAAGTTTAACATTGTCATAAAGATAAAATTTAAATTTAAATAACAAAAACTTATGTTATACAAGCATTAGTTTTAAACATACAGTTGCATCAAAGTTAGATAAATTGGATTTTACTTTATTTTTTGCAATCCTAATTATTTTTTATTCTTATACAGGAGCTTAGGAGTGATAACCCACTTGTTGTAAGTATGATAGTTTTGTGATAACCCACTTGTTGTATGTTTGATAGTTTTATATGAATTATTTTATAGTATCTGCTTGAATATATTTTGAAATAAAGATGATGAAATTTTTTTTTAATTTAAATTATTTTCACTAATAAGGATTGGTTACTTATTGCTGATATATAGAAATATTTGAAAAGATCTAGCTTAACTAAAATATAGTATATTTTTGATACATTCTTAATAGTATTAAAACTATTCTGTGCAATATAATTTAAACTATGGTAGCTGGTGATAATATGTATGTCTCCCTTATAATCTTAGGATGTGAAAGATTAATATCCAGTGTTTATAAGGCACATGCAAAACAAAGTATTACAAATGTCTTATCAAATTCCATTATTTTCCATTTCCCATTATCATATAGTGCTAATAGTCATAAAAAATTACACATTTTTCTACTAAATTTAAGTCTTTATGAACCACAATGTAGTATGTTTTGCAGGTAACTTTAATGTCTTAATATTCAAGGATCTTTATGAATCTGCACAAGTTTTCACAAACAGACTCGTATATTATGGAAACTGAGGACATGGTCTGTTTTTAAAACCAGATAATGTTTACTTTCTGCTGGCAAAGTAAATAATTTCATTTCTAAATCAGACTAAACTGTATCCATCGTTGAACAAATCCTTGTGTCTTTTAGAGTATTATGTAGTATTAAAGAGATGCATTTCAAACTCTATATTTATTTCAAGTAATTATATTTATGTGGAAGTATTTATATTGTAGCACATAGGAATCCATCCCCATAAAACTAATCTACACACTGTTATCTAAAGATGGTTTGGGAAGATAGTGCCTGCAGAGATTGCACTGAACTATGTTTCATTTAATCTTATGTGCATCAATAAGTACTGAAGCTAAAACTTCATACGTGATTAGGTTGAGTGGCTGCTCCCCTTTCCTGGGAGAAAATGACAGGGAAACATTGAATAAGGTACGAGAGGGTAAATACAGCTTTCTGTTGGATGGATTTGCTGAAGTTACTGATGAAGGAAAAGACTTTATTTCCAAGCTATTGGTTTATGAGCCAGAGTAAGTGCCAAACATATTTAGCTTTTTCATATTTATTCTCATGTCTTAATGGTCCTTCATTTAACTTAGTTTAAACTAATGCTGTCATGATCATTAACACCTTTTGTACGCTTTTTTTTATAGTTAGCTTTTAAAAATGATATTTTATAGTTATCAAGACGAAGAGTGAGTCTTACCTTATTATTTGATATTGATAAACACAATATCTTTTCCTGAAAAACAAGCTACCATTATATACAGATATTGAACAAAAGGCTACCTTATTTATTTTTTATAATAAGAATGTAACTAAATACAGAAATAAGTTTCAGAAAGTTCGTGGTGAAATTACTTTAGAATATATAACACTTGAAGAAGAAAGTTCTACCTTTTGAAAGTGTTTCAGCTCTTGGGTTCTTGTTTTGGGGTTTATCCTTTGGATTTTCCTAGTGTTATAATTATAGAATTTTAATTTTACATGGTGCTGCACGATGCTGCTGGATTTTCAGATGTTGTAAATCAAATTTATAACAACTTTAATAACTTTTTCCTGCATTTGAACAGGAGCTGTTACTAGTAAGTCTATGATTATCATCCTAATTTAAAATGTAGATGTACTTTATTGTAGCAATCTAGAAAGAAACAATCCAAATAATCTTATGTGATGAACTGTTGTGTTTTGTTACCATCTTTGATACCTTAACCATAAAATTACCAATGGGATTCATATGGACATTATTGGCTCTTTGAACCCACTTTCATGAAGTATAAAACCCAATTTCTAATGGGTCCATGACTATGTTGATTATAGTGTTCCTAATAAAGTATGAGCCACATAAAAGAATGTAAACATAAATACTTCCAATACTGCAGTTAATACCATTAATTACTAGTGGAGTATCCTGACACACAAATTAAGTATTTTCACCCAATTTGTTTTGGCTGATTCTTACACTGCCAATATGGTGTAATATATAGACCCCCACTAAAAGTATTAAAAACAAGTCAGTAATTTAAGGGTTATATGTAATTTTCCTGAATCTAGTACCTTTTCGTATGTCATTAGTTAGTGGAATAATTTAATATACTGCAGGGTTTTATTATTATTATAATGTATACTTTAATACAAACAAATGATTAATGATCCTGTCTTGTTTTATGTTTCCTACAGAGGGAGACTTGATGTTAAAGCAGCTTTAGAACATCCTTGGTTGAAGGTATGAAATACAATATTCAATTCTGTTTATAGTTTTGGATCATGACAAATGTAATCCTTGATAATTACTTGGTTTAGTTTTGTTACTTTGTACTTTTAAGTAAAAGTAAAAGCTTAATGAAGTTTTGAATCGATGCAAACAGGTTTGTATTTATCAGGTTAGTATGATATATATAATTACACCTCATGCATGAATAACCTACATTGAACTGCCCATGTCCTCTTTAGAAATATTAAACAATTAAATAAAGTGTTAAAGATTTCTTTTATTTTCTACCAAAGGTTTTGATGCAATGACATAACATTATTCACATACCTAAGTTAACTTAGGTTATTATATGGAGAATTAAAAAGGACTCAAAATCCCATAGAAATTAGATAAAGCATTCAAATATCAATATTAGCTAAAGTTTCATTTTAATTTGAAGTTAATATCTCAAATAGTTTATATTCGTGAATGTGCAATAACTGACATTTTAATTTTCATAAAGATTAATTTTCTTAAATATTAAAGTTTAATTGTTAATATTTTATTTTAGTTTGCTGAAGTTCCTGGAAAGGCAGATGAACTAAATATTTTGGACAGTTTGAGAGACTATGCCAAAAAGTGGAAGAGTTGGGTAAGTAAATATTTACACACATCTCTGTGCATTTGAAAAATCTTTAAAAAGAAATATTCACTTCTATTTAATAAACATTTGAAAAAAAAGTTTAAGCTTATTATGTATATATATCAGCTGTTTAAATTGCTGTTTTGGTCATGAGTATTTGGTTTGTCATAATGGAAAAATGTCTTAAAAGAAAGGCTCAGTCAGATGTCCCATAAACCTTTGAAATTCTGTAAAACCAAAACTATTTCCAGGCTTTGAAAACACCTGTAATAATGGCAATAAGGCTCTTGTCATGGAGAAGCAGTAGAAAGCTTGTGTTTACAAACTGCCAATTCTGAAAATTATTTGAAGTCTCTGTTGCCATAGTTGTTAGGTGTACTGACATAAAGTGTTGGTTTAGACAATGATTTATAAGGTTAATAGTTATTCTGGTATATTACTGAAACATAAAACTCTTGTTTGAGTGAAATAGAATATAGGAATACATACTGTAAGGGACTTTATGAACTGCAAAACATGTATAGTTCTGACATTCTGTGCTTGCTTCACAAAACAACATTTATTTCTGGTTTAAATATGGTGATTAATGTTTATATAAACAACTATTTGATGAAATTGCTCTGCAAACATTATGTTTAATTTTGACTTCAAAATAAATGTAAAAAAAGATGTATTTAAAACTAAATATGTTGCAATGACTGCTGTGAAGGCACACAATAAGAAGGAAAGGCCTAGTTGCAATGACTGCTGTGAAGGCACACAATAAGAAGGAAAGGCCTAGTTACCTTTTAAACAATCTTTGCTTAAGTCTACAGGTTTTTTCATTTTGAAAAAAGTATTTGAATTTTGTCCTGGCGATCTGTGACAACCCTGTCAATACAACAACATTTTTGAGTTTGATGTTTTGTCCACTAAATCCACCAGTTAAAGTCTGTCACTTATTCAATGTCAACAATTATAACTGTTCAATCATAACATAAAGTTTTCACTTTGTTGATGTTTTTATCATACTGCAGGTGGATGTGTTTGTTATTTAATTTAATATTTGCTTTTTTTCTTAGTATGCTAATGCATCCTGCAGACGATTTTATAGAAGGCGACCTCTCGAGTCTTGTTATACTCATCCTAGTCGAATGATTTACCCACCTGATGAAACATATACACCTCCTAGTAGCCCTGAGCGCCACCTTCAGCGATCCAGAGTAAAGCCATCTGAGTTTGATGATGTTACCTTTCAACAGAGGATCACGAGAGAACCTATTGATGTGCGATCTGAGAGCCGGTACAACTTTCTTTTCACAAATAAAATTTGCTATCACTAAACAGGGCTCTCACAAAGTTGTAAAAAAAAAGGTCAGGGATTAAAAAGAAAGTAGAAGTAGAATCTGAGGGTTCTTCTCTATTGGGGGTTGTAGGAGCAATCCCCAATATAAGAAACTGATTTTTAGCAATTCAGTAGAAATGAACTTGATGGAATCTAGGAGGTTTTTTTACTTGTTTTTCTCAAATATGTTTAACAATTTCCTTTCAGAACATAATTTTCAATCTTCTGATTGAATAAAAATATTTTTTTAGTTGGTATTAATCACTAGGCCTTTATTTAAAAAAATAGGGCTAGATATACTTTCATTAAAAATCAAGTTTTCACTTAATTTCAGAATCTTACATTTTTCTTGTCAACAATGTTATATTGAAAACTGGAAAATAAAAGTTGTGTAAGTAATAAAACCCACAGTTGAGAGTCAGTGAAAATGATGTACTCAAAATGTGTTTATTGAAATGACATTATAGTTTTATTTATAAAAAGAACTCTTAATAAATGTTATAACATGTAAAAAAAAAGAAAAAAAGAAGCAGAATAGTTACTACAAGTATACATGTTAATGGACACTGAGATAATATTCTACTTACTGTGATCCTAAAACAAAGTACAACTTTTGTTGAACAGGATCAGGCTTAACATTTATCAGGGTTTGATCCCAAGCATTATTTATTGAATATTCAGTACTTCTACAGTCTATCTTGTGCTTCCATAGTATTAAATAATCTGAGTTACAAAGAGCTCTTTAGGGTTAAATGGTTAAACAGACCAGATTCAAGAGTCTACCTAATTCATTCAGGGCAATTGAAAAACATGGAGCTTATTCACAGTCAAATAGTACAGGATAACAGACACATTTCATGCATGGAAAATTATGTATGTGTAAAATAGAAAAAGTTACCCAATTCTCAACAAACTGTAAAGGATGAAAGATCTAAATTCAATTTTGAATGTTTGTAAAAAAAATGGTAGGTATAAACATGAAAATAGCTAGATGCAGAGGCAAAATGGCAGGAGGAAGCTCTTATGTAAAGCTTATTCTAATTACATTTTGTCTTTTTCAACTACTTCAGTTGCTATCTTAAATGGGTAGTAATCATGTTACACCTTTGTTTTTATCAGTTTGTCTAATGCCACTTTTGAAATGGGTTACAGTTAGTGATTAGTTTAAGATTTGACATGAACGTGATGATTTATGAATTGTAGAGTAATTCTGTCTTTGAGCCTTTGTTATTGATTTCTGTATGAAATTTGAAATGAAACTAAGTAACATGCTTGGAAACTCTTTATTATAAAGGAGCTATGAAACTCTCATTTGAATAGCTCTCTTCTTTGAATACCTATTAAATTTAATTAGAACTACAGAATTATCATTGAAGTGTTTGATTGACGTATTATAATATATATTTATTTTCAAAATTTCATTCAGATATGAAAGTGGGCCAGACTCGTACCTTTTACAGCATCGTGATGTTGACTTCCCAGTTCGAGTAAGACGCTACTTGAAGGTGGGTGCAAACCGTAGTTCAACACTAGCCGGTCATTTAAAAGAGAAACACTGGGGAAATAGTGAGGTAAGACACACCGTATAGTATTAATATAAATAATTAACAAACAAGTAGCTGTTTAAAAAGTTTTTTTAATGGTGTTTGTATTCAGTTCTTCATAACAGAAACTTACAGGGATTATGAAACTACTTGCATAACGTTTTAAATAAAGCACTATTAAAACTGTCAATGCTTTAACTTCTTTAAAAGAAACGTCAAGTAACTGTTTTTTTTGTATTTTATAAGAGATGCATGTAATTTGACTTTGATTTGTTCATCTTAAATAGGAATGATGGTAGTGTAAAGATAAGTTTTTCCTGTAAAAGAAAAATATGGTAATTGACATGCTGATATGAGGCTTAGCTCCATAAAATAGAGATAAGAAATAAAATTCATGCACTTTAATTTGTACACATTGACATGTTGATAATGGGTTTATCTGCTTAAAAGGAGGACATGAAATAGTTGTGCACATCGATACGTTGATAATAGTTGTAGCTACATAAAACGTAGATATGAAATAAAGTCATGCACTTTAATCTATACAAGTATATGTACAGTTTATAATTGGTTTTATATAGTCAGCATAAAAGAAAAACTAACACAATTTTTCTAAGTACACCCAATTGTTTTAAATATTCTAATCCATAATAGATTTTTTTTACATTAAAAATGGATAATGTGTTATTTTTGTTTGGTGGTTATCAGTTTCTGGGAAACTCATACAAATCTATAAACCCTTTTTTTATGTGTTAAAATATATTTTCTGTAAATTTATTATCTGAATAATGCTAATTAAACATGTCTTTAAGATATAAAAAACTTTACACATGAATATCAAATATTCATCTTCCAAAAACTTACATTTTTGATGATCTGAAAAATATATTTTACCACATAAAAAGGTATACTTTATTGTAAAAGTAATACCAGTAGAACTTGGTAATGTTTGAAGTTTTGTGAATATAATCAGTTTTCTTACAGGCACAATGTTAATAAGTTTCAGTATTATAGCATGTTGTTTAAAGTAAATGTTTGATGTGTTTTCTGTTTGTCGAACAATAATTACTATTTAGATTTTTCTAATATAAATAGGTCATTTTGTTAATAACTATATACAATGAAGTATTGCTCTTTTTTTCTTTGCAGTTTTAAGGCATTTATTAACATATGTGTATAAGTTGTGAATTCTCTAAGGTTTCAGTACACGAAAGACGTCGATTCACACGCCTTTGGGATGAAGAAATGGATGATGAGAAGAGGAAAAGAGGCAGAGCTTTACGGCTCTCACAAGAATCAGGACCTACATACCTACATACAGATAGTACAAAATCAAAGGATAGAAAAGAAGATCTAGTGGGTTAGTAACAAAAGTCTAGCTTACGAGTTGTGATTGTGAATTTTGGTATTATAAATTTAGTGAACTTAATGATTAAAGCAGTTTAAAAAGTTAAATTTATTAGTGGTTTTCTCAAATGAATTTGTTTGTGCAGTCTAACTAAATGATGATGTTGGTGCATAAAATCTAGCTTTTCTTCAGTTGATATAAAAGTTACAGACTTCATGAAATAGTAAAACTTGAGGGTTTGTATGGCAGACATACAAACTGTATAAAAGTGGCAATAATTTCCACAATTACTCATAAGTTCAAACAGTGGGCTGAACTTCTAAACTAAGCTAATATCAAACATATTGATCATGTGAACGTGCTTTATAGTCACTACGAGAAAAACCTATATGGTGGAATACTAAGTTTACGTATTAAGCTAATATTAGTTATGGAACATACCATATTAAGCTTGTGTGACTCGCTAACAGTATGAAACAATAACAGTTTTTTTAAAATAGAGTAATACTGAATAACAAAATGCAACACACTATGCCAAAATATCACTATTATAAACAATAGACTAGCTAGTAATCACAAATATGTAAAGGCACATCCAAGTACAATCAACCATGAACTTTTAAAAGGACTATTACATTTATATCAAGTTCTAATAGAGAGATTCATAACTTATTTCAACAACTCTGACTTGTTTAATAATTTAGTGTAATCTTTTAAACTCTGATCTAATTCATAGCTTAGTGTCACGGAAAATAATATAATTTAGTCAGGTTCTTTCAGTATATGTCAGATGTTGTGTATATCAGGTTTCTTTGTTATGACAGAATAAGTGTCAGATGTTGTGTATTTCAGGTTTCTTTGTTATGACAGAATAAGTATCAGATGTTGTGTATTTCAGGTTTCTTTGTTATGACAGAATAAGTGTCAATGTGTGAAATTTATCAAGTCAAACCTTACTGTAAACTGATCAGAGTGCACAACTTGAAGCTGTTTAAAATTTAGGCTGTTAATGAAGCAATGCTGATTTTAAGATGACCAAAAAACACAAAATTCCTGTTCACATCATTGTATCTTTTTTTTTAACCCATGAGCAGCTCTTTGAATTGTGTTTCTTGCCCCCTTTTCCTTCTTCAGGAAAACCACCTTTTTTCCGTGAAAAGATTAAAGATGCTGTGATTCGAGACGAAGAGGATGTAGTGTTCAGCTGTTATGCTGTGGGAAATCCAGCTCCAACCTACTCATGGTTTAGGAATGATGGATTTCTTGTGGTAACCAATCGATTTGAGGTACATAAAGAGAGAGCTTTGTTCTCTGAAAGCATTCAGGATTGTTACACATGCTTGGTTTGATTTATGTTATTGACAAGTTTACAGAAATATAGGACATTTGCTTTGAGTGTAGTCAGGTTTTATATATATAGCCTGACTACACTCAAATTTAATTCATTTTTTCAAATGTAAGTTGAAATTTTTTACAGAATTGACCAGTTCAAAATATATATAAAGATTAATGTTTGAGGTCATACTAAATATTTTCTTTTACTAAGTTGTTTTTTAAAAGTTATAATATGTTTTTCATGTTTTTTGGTATTATTCTTTTTTAAGCTATAATTTTTTTATTTTTACTTCCTGTTCATCATGTCTAGTCTAAAGTGAGTCTTGATGGTCGATGTGAACTTCATTTAAAGCCAGGCAAAAGTTATGATGCTGGTGTGTACAAATGTATTGCTCAAAACAAACATGGTGCTACCATCTGCCGGGCTAGGCTAAAAATGGGAGGTGAGTGTTAGCTAAAAAAACATCATATTATGTAAAAAATAATTATTTTGGTCTTTGCTAGTAGCAGAAACATCTGTTGATAAAATATTGGTTATTTCAGAACTCAGTGTGTAAAGAACCCTTATGTAAAACAGATGAATAGTAACTTTCTTGTAGCTAAGGATTAGTAATAATGTCCTTTTTTAATGTTATTCATGATTTAGAAACTCCAGGGAAAACTGACCGTCCAAACCCAGAAAAATGTTCCGACACAGAAGTGACACTCAGTTGGCATCCACCTAAATATGATGGCAACTCTCAAATATTATGTTATTGTTTGGAGTATAGAACAGCAGGTTAGTTCCATTTCTCTGTTTTCTGAGTTCCAGATAAGCTAACATGTTACTTTCTTTTCTTGGCTAAGTAATTTTACAATTTCCTTGAAAGGGTATAAACTAAAAGAATTATCAACGCAATTGAAATATACTGATAAAAGACTACCTACTCAATTGGAGTTTGAAGAGAAATAACAGTGATTGATCAAGTAAACAAATTTACTTGCAAATATCTAGATTTTAAAATTTCATTAAATTAACCAGTTTCTTCAGAATGTGCATGAAATATTGCTATAACTCAAGTGAATAGTCAGTGAGATAGTGATTGTTGTACAAACTTTCAGAGAAAGGCAACAGTAAATCTAGGCTTAGTGCTGGAATTTTTATAATGAACCATGATAGTGGAGCACCTTAAACAGTAAAGATTCAGTTCAAACAACACTTTATTTTAAGACCTTTACCATTATTGACTGCTAAGGTTGTACACATATTAAACTACACAAAAAGTATACATGTTAGATTTACAAGGAAATAAAAATTCGCTCAAAACAGCCTATTTGTAATCGTTCTTCTTCTCATTATTATTCTCTAGCCAGCCTACAACAAAAATGGCTTGGTATATTGCACCAAAACCTTTGGTAAAATACTAAATAAGGTACTGCAAAAGTTGTAGGGGTGTTGAAAACTCGACTTGTTTCTTTATTTTACATAAGCTAAAACATCATAATTATAGTATAAATGATGTTATCATTACCTCTTGAAGTTAGCTTTCTTACATATAAATGGTGTTCCTTTAAAATGCTTAAATACAGGGTGAAACAGGAATTACCAGCCAATAATAGATGAAAATTAGATTACTGTAACATGTACAATGCTTTGTACACTATAGAATCTGTATCTTTAGGGAGCCAACCCCTATATTATGTATAATATTAAATTTTATTACACACATTCTTAAGATAATTACTTTAAAAGGCATAAAGTTTTATTTAAAGCAATGTTTTAGACATATATGTTTTATTTGAAAAGGCTGCTTTTCTACTGGTAAAAGTTTATGTGTGCTTTGTGGGGGATGTCTTAGTCTAGGCATATATTTGCCCATTGCTATGCATTATATACAGAAAATTAAGTTAAGTAGAAACTATAAATGCTCACTATATTCTCAAATCTCCATGACAATCTCCAGCTGCAGCTTAACATTTTACATCTTGAACTAATGTGATCAAATAGTCAATAGCTACAGTAAATCATGAACCATATCAGCTAGCTTATTATCATTACAATAGCTAAAGTTAGCTACCATATCAAGTAATCCTTTGCCTATAGTTCAGCATAAAAAAGCCAACAAACAAAATAAATGAAAAAATTGGGAATTTAAAAACTTGCAAATATGGATCATAAAAAAGTAAGGAAACAAGGTTGGGGATACTGTCGAAATTATTTACTCAAACTACAAATTCCTATTTTGACTCGACCAAATGTAATTCTAGGTAACAGCATGGAGCCAAACTTGGGGTTTGTAGTTTGAGTAAATAATGTCTACAAATGAGTTATGCAAAAAAGATTTAAACAGTAATACCCTCAGTACTTCAATACTGTATTTAATCACACTAATTACTGCTGGGATTCCCTGTGTATTTTACACAGAAGAAGAGTAATTTCACCTAATTTTATTTTTTGGTGAGTACTTTACGCTTAATGTTGCAATGGGCAAAAACATAGTATTATTCAATGTAATACAATATGTGTATATCCCCACAAGTAGTGAATCATATAGAAACAAGTCAGTAAATTGAGTGTTAAGAAATACGCACTTTACTGTTGTTATCAGAAGATAGTGAACTGACATTTAAAGTAGACAATGTCATCAGTAGTTTGCTACACTTGTAATTTATTTGTGAATTTGTTATAGTGGTGAATGTTTTGTACATATTTATTTTAAACTTTTAATTCTTGTGTACCATGTATACAAGTTCAAATGAACATGCTACTTTTTTGATTGAGGTATGTTAATTTTGCTCATGTATTTTTTCATTTTTGACTTGGTATACGATGCTGTCATGTTCTGAACTTGTAAGATTATTCGCATATCAAGTAAGTAATTAAAAATTTTCAGATTTGCTTGTAATAACAATTTCAAAGATTATTTTCATATGCCTTTACATATATGTTTTAAGTCTTCATTATTACAGTAGTATTTTTATTTTCTAGATGAAACAACATGGACAAAAGCATCTTCTAATATCACCCATGAATTTTTCATGGTACGTAATTTGACACCATCTACTACTTATCACTTCCGTGTATCGGCCAGGAACAAGTTTGCCTGGGGCGAGGCCAGTGAACCTTCTGAGCCTTGTGACACTCTGGCAGCTGGTAAGAGTAAATTTTTTAAAATTATTCTTATCGTAGTTGTCTCCTAATAGTATCTTTATGTAAACATCTGTGAACTAATAGTACTTGTCTAGCTTTTTCTGTAAATGTTTACTTATTGAAAGTGTGCTAGAAAAAAAGTGTTAAAAAATTGTAATATACTGTTGATCATGCATGCTCCAAAAAGTAAATATTACTGGCATGAATACAAACAGTACTCCACTTTAGCATGGAAGAGTTTCAAAATAATTCAAATTCTGATATTACCTCAGGTGCTGAGAAAATAAAGATCACTAGAGCTCAGAAACATTGGCAGGAGCTGTCTTTGAAAGGTCAAGACCTGATTTTAGATGATTCATTAACATGCAGGTTGGACTATTCTGTTGAAGAAAATCCTGTCCCTATGGAAGATAAAGATCCTACTCAGTTTTACAACTTTGAATCAGAAATAGCAAGGTTTGTTGTCCAATTGCAAAGCATTTTAAACTAATTTGTATAAGCTCTTTATAAATATTGGCAATACAAGAATGTGATTATTTCAGGCTCTTAACATAGATCAATATCAACATTGTGTTGCTGAAATAAACAATTTATCATTTTTATATGGTTAAAGGCCCTCCAGTGGTGCAGCTCTAAGTCTGAAGATACATAATTCTAAAATTTGGGTTTTGATATCTATGATGAGCAGAGCACAGATAGTCCATTGTGTAGCTTTGTGTTTAACAACAAACGAATATATATCTGGTTTAGGTTGTTTAGAAAGGAACATAGAAAATATTTTTAAAAGGGTTATTTAAATTACCAGAAATTAAATAACAGCAGTAGAACTAATTACAAAGTATGCTTTTAAAAATGAGACAGTTGGGACTTATTATTTGTGTACAGTAGATACTATATATTAGTCTGTAGAATGGTTATTGTAATAACGTATGAATTATAAGTAGGAGGTAATAAATAAATGTATGTTTCTTTTTAAAAAAAAATATAACAAGAGTGTTTTTCTGTTAAATTTCTTTCCTCCCAGGGGACGATTTTCTGTTGTTGTGAAAATGAGTACAAAAGATACCAATCAAATATTTGCTGGAAAAATCATTCACACTACAAATCAAAATGAAACTGAAGTGCGTAGGGAGTATGACATTCTCAAAACCTTGAGGCATGAAAAAATTGCATCTCTAATTTCAGCAGTGTCTCACAATGATCTGACAATTCTGGTGTTTGAGAAGTTGTCTGGTATTGATGTCCTTTCATACCTAACTATGAGACATCAATATAGTGAAGAAACTGTGATGAAAATAATCCAGCAGGTACGTGTCTTTACAAGTGAATGAATATTAACAGAGTATAAGAATACATTGTAAGTCAGTGGAAACTGTTTGTTATGTGCCACATTCTCCGGAGGTCTGTGTGTTTTAACTAGTCCAAAAAATTGTGTTAACATCTTTCTTTTTTATCTTTTAATATATTGAAAAATAATATTTCTTGATGATCTAACTATAATCTCCTTGCTAGATTGTACTGTATGGATGTATTAGCATTTAATATCAATTTTTGAAATTGAAACTGCATTGTTTTCAGAGCTGGTTGCAACTTAAAAGTTGAAGATAATCACCTTAACTTAAGTTTGTTTTTGAACTTCATTTTGCTTGGTTCAGCCCAGCATGGCCAGGTGGTTAGGGCACTTGCAATCTGAAGGTCGCAGGTTTAAATCCCCATCCCACCAAACAGACTCGCCCTTGAAGCCATGGGGGGCATTATAAAGTGATGGTCAATCCCACTATTGGCTAGCTGCCTTCCCTGTAGTCTTTCACTGCTAAATTAGGGACAACTAGCACAGATAGCCCTTGTGTAGCTTTGTGTGAAATTTGAAGCAAACCAATCCTGCTTGGTTTTCTATCATATTTCTTTTAAAAGTGTTAGTAAATGTTGAAAATACTCACTATATATGATTTTTTGCAGCTTCTCTCATATCAAAGACAAGTGATGTAACAAAAACATAGATTAGGGTTGCCATGTTTAAAGCAAGACAAATGTTTAGATAAGTATAGGATTAAGCACAAGTATGAAGGTCATTTGTGGATAAAAAAGACAGTAAATGTTTTTTGAACTGAAGGTAGTAGATCCTGGTGTAAGAAGTATAAGAAACACAATAAATAAAGGTATGTTCATCTGTAAGACTGGAGGCTCATATTATTTATTCAAAATGTTTTTAAAACATAGTTAAGGGGTTTAATAAAAAATATATTTTTCCAAAATAAATACATGTGATAGTATTAAAGTAAATGTAGATTTATGATTGATGAAGATATAAAAATGTTATTTTTATAGATTCTTAATATTTAAATGTAAGTACGGCAAAAAAAACAACTATTTATTCAAAAGTAAATTTAATAATAACATTTTTACTATTTAGATTCTTTAATTTAGAAAATATTAATGAACACAATCTTTAAGTTTGTAAATGACAAATGTGTTGCTAATCTGGTCATGATACAATTATAGTATTAATTTTTCTGGATATTGTTCTATTCAGTTCTGTTCACGATTACAAAGGAATACACTTTTTAAGCGCCTCCATCCCCAAAAATTCAGCACTTAATATAAAGGCACATATTTCTATAAAATTCAAAATCAAAACATACCAAAAACTTGATCAGCCAAATGTAATTTATTGGTACATTATAAGTTTTAAGAATTATTTCTTTATGAAAATGATCAGAAAGTGAACCAAAACCTAGCAAATATATGATTGCATGTGCCAGTATTTGAAATTGCCCTACAGACTATTCTAATGGGAATATTCCTTTTATATATATATTATAAAGCAATTTTAAAATTGTGACCGATCCTAGACAGTCTTTAATATATATATTTCTTAAGAAATTAAAATTTTTAATTAAATTTTCTTTTGAACAGTGGGAATTCAGTCATAGTTAAAGCTAATCTTCTAATATTTAAAAAGACAATTTTATCTTTTAGAATAACATATAAGCTAGTGATATTCTGTTCTTTACTGTTAGTTTCACTGACAGTATTGGTTAAAATGCTCAATATACGTATATATGTATATTTATGAAGGTAATATTTCATCACTAGTTTAATATATGTATTTAAGACTAACTCAAATCTTCTTAATTTGTCCTTACCTCATGAGATATTATTGGGGTTACAGCCAAAAATATTGCTAATAGTACATTCTAATCATTATAGGTTTTTGTTTTGTGGTATTGCATATTCTTAGTTAGATGGATATATTAAATCTGATCAGAAATTGTTGATAATTTTTAAGTTTTTCAATTTTAAAATTTTGAAGTCTTCAATTCTTCTACGGGAAAATTTTAATCTAGTTATAGATTAATAAGTATATAAATGAGAAAGGATTACATCAGACATTCTAGCTATAATATTATAACTTGTGCCATGCAATGAGGGAATACGTAATACGTGGAGAGATTTCAAAAACTGATTAAATAAGAAACAAAATACATTTTTAGAAGTATTAGAAAAGGTAAAACTTTTTATGTCAGATAATTAGTAAGTAAATAGAAAGATTTAGATAATGTTATCAAGGTAAGAAAAAAAGTTATTTTGTTTAAAGCTTTAAACTATGAATATTTTCCAAGTGTATTAGTTTAACTTTAATAAACATTTATTATTTTATCTTTCAATGTACATTTTATTTAGTTTCTTATATTAAAAATAAAGTAAGCAGTTTTTAAATTCTTGTGTTACGTTCACAAAATGTTATGGGTGGGACAAGTAATGGTTTTGGTCAGATATATTGGATTTTGGATATCCAGCCTGCGACATATGAGCAGATTATGATATTTTTGGATTTGGACGTGACCTTACATATTGAAAATGTGCTGCAGATGTGAGCTACTGCTTCATTATAATAAAATATTTAAAGTAGTTACTTAATCATTGTTTTTCCAAAATTTAATAAGAATGTAACACATGGTGTATAGTTCCACAAGAGTGTGAGGCCATTGCTGGCCCTTTAAGGGAATTCTGTACATGGGGTTGTGAAACAGGGATTTTTTTTCTCTGATCTCTTGTTGAGACTGTTTGGATTGTAATTGTTGTTACTGTTGCTACCATGACTGTGTCATACAGTACAATACAATGGATGGTGCATTATTTGATCAGATTAGATATTGGTTCCATCTTGAAAATTTCAGCAGTATTTTATTTGTGTACTTGATTTCAGCATAAAGGAATTTAACTTGAACTTAATGAGATTCTTTACTACCACTTAAAATCTGATTAAAGATTTTTAACTGAAGAAATTGATGTCTCATTCTGTCAGTCAGTTTCACATATTTTCAGAAATCTCCAATTTAAACTAATACTTTGTGATTTTAATTAAATTTCTTCAAAAGTTCAAAAGTTATGCAAAACATTAATTACACTTCTTTTTCATTGTAGTCAGCTATTGAAACTTTTGTAAAAAATCCTACTTGTATGAATAAAATTACAAGAAAAATTCTTTCATCATTATATGAAATGAAAGTCTTATTAAAAGGTGTATAAAATCTGTATTAAGTTAATGACACTTATCATTTAGTTTAGGAAATCTTTGAAGTTTTTTCAAAACTAGGGACAAATAATATTTTTTGTTGGCAATAACAAATCTAAATCAAAAGAATAATTTTGAACAGTTAATTTTTTTTTTTTTAGTTTGGCATAACATAGCGATGATGCATGTTATCTAGAAGTTTTCTGAGTTGTAGGAGCGGATATATATAGTATCATGAGCTCATGACATTTTAAGTTTTCTAAAACAATAGGGGAAAATGTGTATATAAACACTAGTCACCAATGGAGTTATGCATTGATGGATTGGTCAGTTAGTGAATCTGTTATTGTGTTATTGATCGAGTTGTGAGTTAAACCTAGATTAACTCACAATTAGTGAGTTAAGCCTCAGTTAGTTATTGAGTTATTTCAGTGGGTTATTTAATGACCCAATCAGTTTGTGAATCAGCAAGTTAGTCATTGAGGGATCGGTCAGTTAGTGAATCTGTGATTGTGTTACTTATCGATTTGTGAGTTAAGCCTATTGGTCAGTTATTGTTAGTTCGTGAAACTGTGTTAGCTACAAAACCTTCATTTAACAAGGAAAATGATGTATTTTCATTAAATGGACTGCGCTTTGCATTACATTTACAAAATAATCAAAATGAATCCACCCAATGATAGAAAACATTACAGCAATATCTTTTAGATGGTTAATATTTGAGATATGTTGAAACTACCAAAATTTGATAGAAATGAAAATTACACTTTTGAAATCTGAGTCTAATTAAGTACTTTCAAAGTATCATACTTATCAATGGTGTTATAATACAATATAAATCAGAATCACACTATTTCTAACCATTTAGTCCTAAGTTTCCACTGTTTCTTATATTTCAATTTATGGAATTCACCATCTTTAGTTTAAAAAATATAAGTTAATTTTGAGACCTGTTTCCCCACAGTTGCCATTCATATTTAACTGTGAGGTCGAAGTAGGTTTTGAACAGTGTTTTCACTTTAAGTACAGCATTCCTGTAGCCATTTATCATTTAATTTGCTCTTGTTATGGATGAGACTACAGGAGATTTAGTTTGCTATTGCTCAGTGTACTGTAAGCTTCTTGTTCTTATTGACACTTCACTGAAAAATGTAATGGAAAACCCATCAGTGAGAAAATGTTAATATCCTTTACACATGCCACAAGAATGTTATAAATCCAAGATACTTCTTTCATAGTTGAAAACGTTTGTAACTAGAGGGTCACTCAGTGGAGCACATACCTCTGCCATGCAGCATTGATCATATTTGACCTAAAAAAAATTTGAAAATGTGTCCATATGTCCATCATTATAAAAGTAAGCATTAAATGAGGAACAGATTTAGTTTGTTTTACACCTTCAAGTTGAAACGTTTTTTACCTTCATATTTTGTCAAAGGTACTGGATGGCCTGGATTATCTTCACTTCCGTGGCATATGTTATTTAGAACTTCAGCCAGACAATGTGGTGATGATTGACCAGCGATGGCCAGTTGTGAAACTAGTTGATTTTGGGGCAGCTCAGTATGTACTAGAAGAGGGAGCCAAGATAGATATTAAAGGAAGATTGGAATATATGTGTAAGTATGTTTGGGATATAGCAACGATCAAAATTTACAAACTTAGAAATTTTTTAAACTTAGAAATTTTTTTCATAAGTTTTCCTGTTACGAAAAAACTTATCATATTAAAGTATTTGAATGTTGTGCCTATCCTGTATTTGAAAATTGTTTAATAAGTTTATGGAATATATTATAAAAATATCTTCTAAGTTACAGTAAGTATCAGAAAAAAAAAAAGAAGAGAGAGAGAAAAAAAATGTTTCTTATCATCTATGTATAAAATATGAATTCAATAATTGAAAAGCTTGAATAGTTTTTCTTTTTTTCAGTGTATATAGCATAGTTAATAGTAAAATGTATAGTTTTGTATTACTTACTTAAAAAAAATATTTCTCTTAGCTCCTGAAATAGTTACGAAAAAAGAAGTAAACTCAGCCTCAGACATCTGGGGAGTTGGAGTACTCACATATATTTTGTAAGTTTTGCAAGAGATATGAGATATCTTCATGTTTTGGAACTCGGCATGTTAAATAATTAGTTTCATAATTTTTTACATATAACTGTGGTGAAAATGTTTTACAGAATTTGTTAGAACGTAGTCTTAAATAGTACAATTTTTTTTTGTTGTTAAAAGCAAATCTCTTACAAAGTATTTGTAAAATATATTTAAATTTGTTGCTGTAATATTTAAGTTATGTTTTATGATATCAAATCTGATTTATTGTCATGCTTTAATTCATGCAAGTACAAATAACGTTCCCTTAGTTGTAATATAAAGTTTGGATATGTTGCACTTTGACCCACTAAGTATTGTTCACAATGTTTCTAGTGAAAAGAAAGGAATTTTATTAGATTAGATTTTATGGAACAACTTGTTATTTTTGGTGTATTGATCCTTCAAAGTACTGATGCATAAAAACTGTGTTATTCTGTTTGTAAGCTTTTAGAATTTTAAAATTTCTCTAAATTTCACTTCCTTTTTTTTTGAGCTTCTAATTGTTTTGCCTGAGAAATTTTGGTAGAAAATTTCACGTTATTATTACAACAAATTTATGTTGATAAGAAAGTGTGTTGTTTTAGCATGCAATTATTTGTGATGATGAGAAAGTGTGTTGCTTTAGTATGCAGTTATTTGTGATGATGAGAAAGTGTGTTGCTTTAGTATGCAGTTATTTGTGATGATGAGAAAGTGTGTTGCTTTAGTATGCAGTTATTTGTGATGATGAGAAAATGTGTTGCTTTAGCATGTAGTTATTTGTGATGATGAGAAAGTGTGTTGTTTTAGCATGCAATTTTTATAGTTAATGAGATTATAAGATACTTAATCTTTAGAGCACTGCTGACCACACCAAATCAAGTAAAATCAAATGCCAGACTGTAGTTATAACTGCTTATGAAAAAATATGTAGGAGTAAAAAATGTAGATCATGTTTTTTAAATATTTGTGTTAAATCCAAAATGTACTGAAAATTGGATGTTTATTACAATGGAGTAACAGTTTTCTTAATGCTATACAAAGTGAACACACCTTTTTATTTAACTTTCCCTTATCATTCCAATAAATTACTTTCTGAAGTCTCAGACCTTTACACATAGAAATAGTGTGTGGTACAAGATTAAGGAAATGTTAAAAAATGTGTTAATTTCTTTTAAAGTGAACTTATCATTTGCTCTAAGTTTTTTGTCAGCATTTTACCATGCTGTGAGTTATAATGTAGAATAATAGGTTTAACATGTGGTTTAGAATATATGAAAGTAACAAGTTTGCTGTTTACGATAGTGATCGTGGTGTCAAGAAAGGGTATAGATTTCTGGACATTATCAGTATGAATAAGTGTGAGCATTATGTCGGAGAGTTGATTATTAAGGAATTCAACCAATTCCAAAAGAGAAGGGAGTTCACGGATCCAATACCAAAAAATGTCGTCAATATATCCGTACCATCTAGTTGGTTCAAGATTAGTTTCAAAATTTCCACTGAGTACGAGCTGATGATTCAAAGAAATGCATAAAAACAGAGGCCGCAACGACAGCAATACTACTGCCCATAGCGATGGAGCTACTATACCCCATTATACAACAATATATATATATATACTTTCTCTCCATATTTTTCAAAGATTTAATGATCCAAGAAAACTTTGTTTCACCATGAATACTTGTAACCAAAACAACAACAACAATCAAAAACTTGAGGTGTAAAAAAATGTACAAGTCAAACTTTTTATGTTTTAATTGAATTATAGTAAAATCTTATAGTTTATTGCTTTAAAAACTTAAGAAGAACTATACTTTTTGAAATGTGTTGTCCATATAGTTCCTAGGCTAAGCTTTTTGAGAGCAGTGTTTCAAGTTTATATGTAAGAATTTAAGTGTGTTCTGATGAAAAAATTTTAAACACCTTTTTCTCTTTGTCTAAAAGTTCCCTTATAAGCATATAAAATTTTGGTATTGATTAGATATACAGTTTGTTTAAAGCTCACCCATAGTTCTCTTTTATGAGTTTTAGAAAATTTGGTACCTGCTGTTTTTCATATCATGTCCTTACTTGTGTACTTAGGTTGAGTGGAGTGTCTCCATTCTTGGGAGAGACAGATCAAGAGACTGCAGACAATATTACATATGTCCGCTACAGGTTCGACCATCTGTATGGTGAGGCATCACAGGAAGCTACTAATTTTCTCATGCATATATTCAAACGTACTCCTCAGTAAGTTATTCATAGTTCACTTGTCTTTTTAGAGTATTACTAGTTTTTACATTTTATTCAAAATTAAGGTTTTTTTATTTAGATAAATAGATTAATTGAATAAAACTTAGTGTATGAGGAATTTGAAGGAATGTTGTAATTGTCATTGGTATAGTTTAGTAGAAAGAGATTTTTACAAAGTGATTTAAGTAGTTACAGGTACAAGGATTTCTGATTGTGTTTATAGTTTAATTAACATATAATTTTAGAATTCAAGTAACGAAAGTATCTGAAAATAGGATCATGCAATTAACATGCTAAAAGTGTTTCATATACAATCAGTACAGTGGTGTAGGAAAGAATTGCAAAGGGGGGGATGCTCGGCTAGATATGCAGATTTTACAATGAAAGATTGAAAGTATAAGCAGCTGCTTAAAGCAGCTCAATCTAGGGGAGGGGTCAGAAAATTGATAATATAACATACAGTTACTATATAAGCCAAATATTTAAAAGTGGGGGTGCTATAGCACCCCTGGTTCCAATGCTGTTCTGTGTGATTTAAGGCTTGTTTAAGCTTATTTAACAGTGTGAGATGTTGATTTATTATAGTACTGATGAGGACAGGTCCGTCTGTTGAAATTCCTAAGATTTTATCAGGGTTTTTTAAATGTGACTTACCACCATTTTTGATCCTGTATGTCTTTATTATCATACCCATGTGCTAATCCCATTTTTGCATCTCCTCTGAGCAGGATTAAACTCGTGACCTCTCACAAACCAAGTAAAACTCTTATCAGTCGAACTAGCAGGTTAATGGTAATCCCATTTTTGCATCTCCTCTGAGCAGGATTAAACTCGTGACCTCTCACAAACCAAGTAAAACTCTTATCAGTCGAACTAGCAGGTTAATGGTAATCCCATTTTTACATCTCCTCTGAGCAGGATTAAACTTGGGACCTCTCACAAACCATGTAATACTTTTATCAGTCGAACTAGCAGTTAATGGTAATCCCATTTTTGCATCTTCTCTGAGCAGGATTGAACTTGGGACCTCTCACAAATCAAGTAAAATTCTTATCAGTGCTAGTAAGGCACTTCTTAATAACTCAATCTATTACACATGCTTCACTTTTATGGTTGTGCTTATTTTCCTAATTTGAACTTGATCATCTGATGTCATGAATATGACTTTTTTTTTAAATGGCTAAAACTGTGAAAGCATCATACAAAACAATGATGCAATGATAAAATCTAAAGAATGAATTTTATGATAATAAACAAGTCAAAAAATTAGCAAAGTTGTATACACAGCAACAGATAGGTATTCTGATATTTTTTTATAACCTGAAGGGTATGAATGTTTAGATTTTGAAGTTCTCATACATAGTAAAACTAAGGATTAAACTACAGAAATATTTGATTTTGTGAAATACTAGAAGGTATCGGAGAAATAGAAGTTAGTCTAAACTATTATGTATGAACACTTCATGGTCCAATCATCAGTACATAATTTTACAACCATTTATTTACTGCAGGAAACGACTCACAGTAAAGGAGTGCCTTGAAAATAAATGGTTGCTACCTAGTGAGTTTATGATTAAGAAAAGAGAACAAGCTGTCTTCCTGTCGCATTTGCTCACAGAATTCTCGGAGAAATTCCATTCTGAGAAGCAGTCCGCTACACCACAGAGGTTGTTGAACATTAGTGGAACATCTCTTCCAAGGTAGTAAAATCTATATATACACCTGGAAAAAAGTTAAGCACCCCCGTGTTTTTTTCAAGTGATTCAGATTCGACGTTCTTGTGACTGATTATAAGTTACCATTCAATCTAAACGTGTTTATCAAATGAAATTATGCATTATTGGGCACAAGAAAAC
>NW_013667528.1:230311-234123 GCF_000517525.1 Limulus polyphemus
TGTAAAGCCTGTTAGTTAATTACTCCCAGCCTATTGAGTCAAGCTCAAACAGTCTTGGCAGGTTGACGCTTTAGACAGTGTTGAATATTCTAAAGGGATTCAAGGTTAAAGTATAAAAGTTGCTGGATTGTTCCTCAAGCAACCATGCTTTTCTCATGGTCAGTGAGAAGTAGGGTGTTCAAGGGTGGGATCATTGTAAAATCTTTACTTGTTGGTAGATGGAAAGCAAACTGCAAATGTTATTTATGAAGAAGTTTTGTTATAATTTTAAAATTTTGAGATAAAGTTTATTTTCAAGTTATTACTTTGAAATATATGATTGCTGTTAAAAACTTACATTGCTTTAACTAAGTTTAAACATTCCCCATCAGTTGACGGGTATTTCAGCATGTATTATACATGCAGTAAGAACTTGTTAAAGTTTTTCTTTGTTGTCTTTTGGGTGATTATTAGCCACTCTTGATAAATGTTACCACCAAGGAAGTAATGTAACATCAATGAATTTAGGAATCTTTATTAACCGTAACCAGGAAACAATATTTATAATCATCAGCATGTTAATTTATTTTGTAATTACATTTACCACTAGCTACCTGTGTTTATTATTGGATAAATTCTTTCATACAGAAAGACAAAGATTATATTATGTGTCTCTGCATAAAGAACTTGATAAGTTACAAAGAACACATTTCACGAAATATTCTGACCATCAACCTTATGAAATCACAAACATATCTTATCTGTTACTTTGTAATATGAAGTTAGTTCTGTTGTGCCTAAACCAAATAATAATTGAATAAGAAGAGAAAGATTGGTAAGAAATAGATATTATTTTCATGAATGTGTTATTAATTCGAGGTAATTTATTCTACATGGCTACTGATATTTCTGTATTATGAAGAATGTAAATTATTATTTTACAAGACTTTGTGGCTGTTTTTAACTGGGGAACTATTGGAATAACTGTCACCAAATCTGGCATTTATTGTTAGGGTCTTCCCAGGAGGGGCATAGGCATTGTAATCTGTGTCACTTTCCAGATGCTCATTCATTTTCCATGTGCATTGAATGGAGGTTAATTATTTTGTTTTGAGGCCTTACATACATTTAATCTCTGATTAGAAGTTCAAAGGAAAAAATTGAGTTCCTCCTCCATCACAACATAATTTTTTCTATAAATGATTTTTTTTGTGTCCAGTAATAAAGTCTTTTGTAATAAAAATGCTATTCACTTTGGAATATTAAGAACTCTCTGGATTTTAATGTTGCTTCATTTTCTGTTTCAGACACCTATGAGAAGTTTGCTTTAAACTATGAGGACACTAAATGTTACGAGTATTTAACCTGTAACGTGAAAGCTGTTAATGGATAGATACATTGACAAATAAATATATACACACGTTTTCAAATGAAATTTATCATTAAGAATTACATGTTTTTTGATGTTTTTTTTTGGAATTGTAATTGTATCTAAACTCACCTGGTCATATAGATCAAACAACTTTATTTATTTTATAGGTCTTTGTCTCTAGAGACTGGCATATATGAAGAACTGTAATCTCTGTGCTCATCAGGTAAATTGAACTCTCGTGTGACTATACAATTTAATTTAGTAAAATGTTCTCTCAGTTTTATTTTTATTTTCTCTATCTTAACTTCAGCAGACTGTTACTGCCTCTGATAATTACAGTATTTCACTGTGCTTGTTTGGGTTGATACCAGTCCATAAAGAAGATCCAGTAGTGCTGTGTGTGTTGGTGTAACACAATTCTGTTAGAAAGCTATTGGCTGGTATATGGTGGTGTAACTCAGTTCTATTTGAAAAATCGTGACTGTTATAGGATAATGTAACACAGTTCTGGTAGAAAGCTTTTTATAGGCTTGTGTTTATGTAACACAGTTCTGGTAGAAAGCTTTTTATAGGCTTATGTTTAGTAACACAGTTCTGGTAGAAAGCTTTTTGATTGGCTTATGTTTGTGTAACACATTTCTGGTAGAAAGCTCATGATTGGCTTATGTTGGTGTAGCACAGTTCGTTTAGAAAGCTCTTGATTGGCTTATATTGTTGTAACACATTTCTGGTAGAAAGGTCTTGATTGGCTTATGTTGGTGTTACACAGTACTGTTAGAAAGCTATTGGCTGGCTTACATTAATGTAACACAGTTCTGGGGTACTTTTATGAAGTATTTTGTTCATATTAATTTGTGAGCTGTGAGGTTCTCAAATTGTCAGGCATTTATTGTTTTAATTCCTTGTTTATTTAACTTACAATTTTTGAACAGCATGTACAAGTTTGTGTTTTATTATTTCTTTTTTTTTTTTTTCTAGTTTCTGGAAAAGTATATGATATGAATTACCTATGGTTACAGCATTTTCTGATAAAGCTGTTGAACTACTTTTCTTGTCTCTTAAAAACATATATCCTGGTATTAGTGGCTGTACAAATGCAGTTGATATTGTAGACACTGTTTCTTTTTTTGCAGTTTCTGAGACACCGAGCTTAATGTCAGCCTGTTGCACAGATTAATACATTTCTTGAGGATAATCTGTTCAAATTCTCTAAATATTTTTGGCTACCCTTTAGTATATTGTGGTTTTGAGTTATCAGCATCTGTACCTTATATCTTCACAACATATGTTACGGAAAGCAAGTCTTTTATTGTGATTTAAAATTGGCACTAGAGTTATACAAAGTCTCCTAGCTGTCTTGTTGTTTATTGCAGGTTGATCGATATACAATTTTGAAACAAAAAATATTCTTATTTAGATTTAAGATCAGGGAATACAGGAAGATACATGATTGTGGGAAGAAAATGTTTTTGGTATTTTATATATATTTGTTTATAATTAATCACTGATTTTCTCCTTGTTCCTTATTTTTTTTCCAGGTCCTTTGTGCAGAACCAACTGATCTGTGTATTTTTTGCCTTTGTCTAAAACTGTTCTAATTAGGCATGATGTAAGTTCTGGCTTTTACAAATAACCATGCAAGTTATGGGCAAATAATATTAGATGTTTTTGTTATAACTTCATTTCTATGACATGATAAATATATTTAATATTTTGTTTCTATTCAGTTCCATCAGCAAGAAATTATTCCCTACTGTTATATTTCTTTATCAGAGCAGCTGTAAAGTATTCACGGAAAAGAATTTTGAGTCAAGACCTTTGGTCGTCATTGAACTTAATATTTCCGAATTATGTTTTATTCTTCAAGTTTCCTTTTTTTCGCTGATTTTTTTTTTGTGTACTTGCATTCTAACAAAATAAATTATTGTGATGAAGAAAGAGTTGTAAATCATTTTTGGATAAATCCCCTCACACACTTATTAAGCCTAAAAAAACAATAGATGCAAGCTCAGTTTTACAGGCTGTATATACTGTTACGTCTCCGTTTGTTAATTGATTTTCCGTAACTTCGTTCCGACGAAACTTAAGTGACACAAGTTCTTTCTTAATAAAAACTGGTTTATTCTTTCTGAATACAACTTTAACGATACACTCAACTTCAACAATCGCGCTAAACAAACGCTATAACGACGAACGTGCTCAATAATACTTCTGACTGCAGATCAGTTACTCACTATCTTCGCACACATTACCTTACCGCGTCACGTTGTCCCCTCTTATATATATACCCGCCTACCCTATATCTAGTGAGAACTAGAACATTCGCCAAAGTACAGGATAATTCTAGAAAGTAGAGAGCGTGAGAATCACATGATCTCGATGACGCATCACTGCCCCGTCCTTAATATTGTTCGTCCCGAACAATAACCACATACAATAAACCAATAACAATTAACAATAA
>NW_013667529.1:0-9735 GCF_000517525.1 Limulus polyphemus
AGGTTCGAGAGAAGTGGCGTGACACTAGTCACGTGACCTCGCTGACGCAACAATATCGTCCTTCTATCATTATCTAGAGAGAACATGGACACAAATTAGTCTGTTTGCTATTCACAGACTTAAAATATTGGTGCATCTCAGAGAAGAGATAACACAAGTCAACTGTCCCTTACACCAAGCATCCTTTATTTCAAGTTTAAAGGAGAGAAGGAATCAAATAGATTGATTAAATTTAATCAAATTTCAATTACAAAAATAGAATGTGAATGTACATCAGATCACCAGTTTTTCCTGTAGCACATAAATTGTAAAGATATCTTAGAAGGTAGTCATCTTGGAGTGAAACTTGCATAGCCCTTGGTAATTCATTACAATTCGTAATGGCTGTTTATGAAAAAAATAACAAAACAGGTCTTTTTCAACAGGTGGTACTGGAAATCAAGTGGTATACGGCAATTGTACTATGACTAGCTATAGATGTTTGGAAAAAAAATAAGAAAAATATTATTTCAATCAATTAAAAAGAAAGCCAATATGGTGATTAGTAATAGTATAATTAATATCTACCACCACAATTTGTTTATGCCTCAATCATAAAAATACTGTGTGCCTTGTGTTTTCAGTGTTATGATCTTTCCACAGTTAATACACCATATATGGATATATAGTTCAAAAGCACTCTAAATGTTTCAATTGAACAAAACGTTAAGAGTTATTGAGTATAATACTGTTACAACAGTGGAAGTCACGTGACGCTGGTAACACGTGATGAGATTCTAGAAGGATCGAGGAACCTCACGATTGTCCCAGCATTTGCTAGACGCCCTCTATTTTAGTATATAAGCCGGCAGATAAATTGATAACGGGATAATTGAGTCAAGCCATAAGTAAAGTGTGTAAATCATTGTGAATTATAGCGTGTGTTTAAGTTAAAGTGACTGGAAAATCTGTGTATTGCAATGTTGTATTGAGGAAGAATAAACTAGGTTTATTTAAGAAAGGACTCGTATCACTGAAGTTCCTCGGGAAATTAACAAACGACCAGATACGTAATAATACTAGATACTCTTCACTGGAATTCACACAAAATGTATTTATCCTTTAATATCATTTTTCAGCAAGCATAGACTACAATTCTCTTTCATCTTCTGATGTTAAATGTTGTCACTTGTGACATAGCCTTGTTGACAATTAAACATCCTATCTACCCATACTCATATACAGATAAAAAGGACTTAAACTTTGGTTGAATTTAGTTAATTATGTACTATTCGAACTAATATTATTTTCTAAGTATTAAATTTCATTATAATTATAGTGTTTGATGAAGATTACCACATTGCCATAAGTATCAAACAAAACATCAGATAAGAAGAACAATGTGATATTAGTATGTTTTTTACGATAAAGTTCTAAGAAAATGTTTGCTAGTATTATAAGTGGGCTCTTAATGAAATTATGTGAACATCTGTTGATATATTTAGGATGTTTCTGTTAATTGCAAATAAGAGGTACAATGGGACACTAATTTCATGCTATGCAGATATATATTTGATTATCACAGACATTATCAGGCTTTTTTCCATAAGAAACAAATCAGGCTTTTTAAACTAAGCTGCTGTTTTTGTTAAATTGGTTACAAGGTATTTTTAAATATTCTAATGCTTGAATAAGTCTACTGTTTTTCTGTAGTCCCTGTTTGGTACATGAGTTATAATTAAAAGTATGGGGTATGTTTTTTATTGTTGTTGCTGAATGTATAAATCCCTAAGGAAGTATATTAAGTATTTAAAACTGTTGCATAGGTCTGTGTACTTTTCCCAGATTTCTCATAAGTTATATTCAGTTTTCAAACTATTAATGTTATCTGCTTACTTTGTTTAAATTACTTTTTGTAACAGAAAATCAATCAAACTATTGAATACATCTCTAGTTTGATTGTTTTTATAGAGTATTTTAGAAGGTTTGGTAAATGCTGGTTTATCGTAGATACTTTTCAAGATATATTAAATGTTTAAATTTCTTAATAAAGTCAACTCTAATTTTCCAGTTTCTGTACAATTGCAATAATCATAAAGCTGATTCAGAGCTCTTCTGTTATTTCTTTGATTCCTCATAGGTTTATTAGATTGAATAAATCTACTGTTTGTTTCTTTATATATACTCCACATAGGATGCTATGTATAATAAAATTACTGAATGAATTTTCTGAATTTTTGTAGACTCCCCATGAGGAGTATTTACCAGACTCTTGGGAAAAAAAGTTGGGAACTTTTCAGAAACTTTTAATATTGAGATGCCTACGTCCAGACAAAGTGATTCCTGGGATTCAAAACTTTGTAGAGGAGAAGCTTGGAGCCCATTTCATAGAACCTCCACCATTTGACTTGGCCAAAACTTTCCTGGATAGTCAGTGTTCTGCTCCTCTGATCTTTGTACTGTCACCAGGGGCTGATCCTACAGCTGCCTTGTTGAAGTTTGCTGATGATCAAGTGTGTCTTATGATAATTTTTTATAATATAGTACTGATTCATAATTTGGCAATAAGTCTGATAATTTTAAGGTTCACTTTGTTCAGTTTCTATAAGCTAATATTTTAGGATTATCTTTTCATGTTACCTTTTATATGTGGGTCACATTCCTTTTTTTTATTTTGAGTGCTAAATTTAATTATTTATACTATATTGTACTCTGATAGTCTCTAAGCATTTATTTCAAATGTTACCATTGGGGTTTTTATAGGGTTACACAGGAGATAGACTTAACTCTCTTTCACTTGGACAAGGACAGGGACCCATTGCCATGAAAATGATTGCAGAAGCTAGAAAAAAAGGAACATGGGTAGTTCTACAGAATTGCCACCTGGCCCGTTCATGGATGGCAACTTTAGAGAAGGTTTTTATTTATAACTAAAAACTATAGAAATATAATAAAACTTAGTATAATAATAAAACATTTTATTTAAAAGATTTGAACATTTCAGAATACATTTATTCCATCTAAAGCGAAATTTGAAAATTGTGTTACAAAGATATTTATTAACTAATGTTATAATATTATTAATAACTAGTTTACTTAGATATTGAGCAGTGTAGTAAATGGAATGAAAAATATGAAAACAATTATAGAATATATTACAAAACAGTTGAGTTTTTAACTGTGTAAATTGAGAATAATTTTAGATCTAAAGAGGTTTGTAAGTTATTAAGAGTAGGATGGTCCTTAGTTATGAGTAAACTTTCTTTAATGTAGAGTTCAAGGTCTGAAGATCCTGTAGTAATGATAGTGAAATCATTATATGATATATTGTGACTTGTGGTTTTAACATGTGAACAAATAGATGATTGGCTGGGTTTAAGTAATGAACAGTCAATTCTGTTTGATCCTCCTAAATGTTCACAGACTCTAGTTTTCAAGTGGTAATTTGATTTGCCAATGTACATGACCTTACAGTCACTACATGTATACTTGTACATGAACCATGAACATAGAAGTTTAGCTATTTGAACTTCATGTTGAAATAGGTGTTTAATGCAGAGACTAGGTCTGTATATTAGTCTGAACTGAATTTGAGGGTAGAAATTTTTTAATTAAAGAGAGAATTTAACTTGTAGGAATTGTGAGCCAGTAAAAGGAAGGCAGATAATGAGTGAAAATTTGAGGATGGTGTGCACAGTAGCAGGTGGCTGGAATTTGTTGTTTAGGAAATTGTGAGTAATATTTGTTAGAAAATCAGTTGGATAGCCATTATTTAACAGGTGTTTGTGTAGAATTGCTATTTCTCCTTGAAAAATGGAGTAACTCGAGCAAAGGTTGAATATTCTGTTTAACTGTGACAAGACTAGATTATGTTTGAAGGAGTTGGGGATAAAACTATTAAAATTGGTATAAACGCCTGTGAAAGTAGTTTTATGATAAACAGAGATAGAAAAGTGTATATCTTCCTTGGTAATCCTGACGTCTAAGTAAAGGTAAAGATTAATTCTCTTCAAGTTCAGATGGGAACTTGATATCGAGGTGTTAGGAATTAAGGTGAGAAATAAATTTAGAAACATGACTTGATTGTCAAAACAGAAAGAAAGTGTCATCAATATAGCATTTGTAAAGGACAGGTTTGAAATTGTGTGGGCAGTTTTCTAGCCACTTACATTCATGATAGTATAGAAATCTGTTGGCTATCATTCAACCAACAGGGATCCCATGGCAATTCTGTCTATCTGGTCATAAATGACATTATTAAAGAGGAAATGGTTTGTCTTTGTGGAGTGGGCAAGAAGTTCTAAGAATTGTTTAAAAGAGAAACCAAGATACCAATCAGTGTCGGAATGAAAGAGAAGATTCACTGTTAAATTTAAAGTTTCATCAAGGGGAATATTAGTATAGAGAGACTCAGTATCAAAGCTGGCAATAAAATATTGATAAGCAGAGGGAATTTTAAAGATTTCATAAAGCAAAGTTAAAAGAATTGGTGATAGTAAATTTATTCAAAGTGTGGAGATTAAGAATAGGGACAATACATTTCGAGAGGTTGTAATTACAGGAGCCTACATATGAGAAAATGTGATGAAGAGGGTATCCAGTTTTCTGCACTTTGGGTTTAGTACCACATGGGGCAGTTTGGTGGAAATTTGTTTCAGAGATAATATTTTGATTTTCTGAAATGGTACTACACCTCACCCAAAACTAAACTATCTCGACCTTGATTTGCTCTCTAAACATTGTTAAAACGTTCAACAGCACACCAGTCTATTATACCCCTTCATTTTTGTGCCATTACAGCAACATCTGCTAACCATGTGACTACCTTCCACCAATCATACTGTGCCATCTATACTAGTGCAGGTAGCTCCCTCTTCCATTGTAACACAATCCTCACTTTCTCAATTGGCATTCTAATGTCTAGACATGCGGTTTAACTCATTCTCCTTGTGAACATAAAATTTTGATTGTGCTTGATCACAAATTCATATCAGTTTCAACTTCAAGTTTTGACTTCTTGTGTTTCATTTCCATTGTTTCTACTCATTTGTTTTAGAAATTTTTATGTTTTCCGATTTTTACTTTATTCATGTGAATTCAAGATTTAATATGGCAGATAATGAAATTCCTGAACCAAGTAGACAATGGTTCTGACACTAGTCTCCAGTCTCATGGTCGACGATGGCTGCTGGAGAAGCACAAGCTTTATTTCACCAAAGATTCTTGTCTTGCATTCAGCTGACGATTTTTCCTTTCAAGTTACTTTTTATGTGCAGAGGGATATAACTACTGTGTGGAAATTGCTTTTCTCCAAAATTTTCCACCTGATACCATGCCTCCACATAATATGCCGAGTTAGGTATTGTTCTTTTTCCCAGTAGATCTGTGGTAAGGTTTTCAGTGAGTTTATGTGAGCTAGTGTGGAAGGATTTAATTTCTGCATTCAATAATTTAGGTCATTCATGTCTTCTTTGCTCAGTGTTGGATAAATTAGACTTTTATACATATTTTACCATCTAGGTTACTTTAGCTTAAACTTGTGTTTGGAGTTTGATTATTTATTTTATTTTTGTTTAAAGATTTACTTCTTTTCACTGTAATTGTTATTTAGTTTGTAAGTTCCTTTTTAATTACTACTAGCCAAATCTAATTGGAGATTAGATTTGAATCAAACTTTGTTATTGTTAACTGGGTGCCTTTTTACTCTCATGTTCTTAAGGGCAGATTTTATTTTCGTGTCCTTTGTCTTATAGATTCTTTGAGTGAACTTATACGCTATATATATATTTAAGGGTGATTATTGTTCCTTTATTGGTTTTGTACTTTAGGTGTTACTTATTCTTTTATGTTTTCAGTCAAATTTCATAGTTTTGCAGGGTAATTTTTATGTACTTTGTAGACTCTACACGTTTCTAAGTTTTGTGAGTTTATTAGTAATGAGCCCTTTCTCTAAGTATGTTTAGTTTATGTCTTTTGGGCTACACTTCACAACAGTTTTGTGGGTTATACAGGTTCTATCTGAGGGTTTCTGCCTCCTGTTTCATTTCCCCTCCATCCACTTCCAAGATCTCCTTCCCTCCTCCTAGGGATTGTGCCTTGTCCAGTCATCTTGCCAAGTTTGTTTGAGACCTAATACACAAAGGAGCTATCAAATGGGTGGTGCCCAATCAACCAAGATTTTACTCCCATCTTTGTGTTGTCTCGTAAAACATGGGAGATTGAAGTCAAATCATTGCTCTGTCCCAGCTGTATACTTATTTGGAGACACCTTGTTTCACCTTGGAGTCCTACTTCTCACTTTGGTGGTTTTTTGCCCCAGTGTCTCGTTGTTTTCTTTGGTTTATCTACAAAGGTTTGGGCTTCCAGTTCTGGATGCTGCTGTTTGGTCTTTCTTCAGCTCCATATGTGTTTTGTTGAGTGGTATGCTCTTTTGCACATCATCTTCACTCACTTAGGAAACTCCAGCCCATGGATGACCAGCTTCTGTTTGCATCTTCCCATGCAACTCACTCACATCCACTTACTTCTACGAGAAGTTGCTCGGGTGGGGTTTCTCATCAAGTTGGAGAAGTACTTTACTACCACCTTGCGGTATCTTATTTACTTGGGGGTTCTCTTCCCTTCCCATTTTGGTGAAGCCCAGCCCTCTCCATTTCAGCTCCAGGATATGGAACAGGCAGTCACAATAGCCTTACCTTCTCCTTCTCCCTCTTGCACGAGAGGTTATATCTCTTTTGGGAATGTAGGCTTCCTTGGGTTGCAACACATGCATTCCCTTCATTGGATACTACTACAGTGAAACTTCTCCCATGATCCCTTGGACCATCTCATCTCCCATCTGGGATCAGGGCCAACTTTGCTTGTTGGCTCGACAAGGACTTGATCACAGTGGACCTCCCATTTCTCCACCTCAACCCAAGTCTCATCTGTTCATGGATGTTTCCTTGGTGAGTTGGAGAGCCTTCTTTCATTTCTAAGAGATTTCGAGTCGGTGGTCAGTCAAGGAAGCTACTCTCCATATCCACATCCATGAACCTTTGGCAATTCATTGGGCTCTGTATCATTTCTTCCCATTCTTGCAGGAGGGGTGGTTATGGTTCATTCTGACAATTCCACTGTCGTCAGCTATAACACCAAGCAAGGGGGAACCAAGTCCAAATCTTGGTATTTTCAGACTCTAGATTTTCTGTACTAGGCCAACAACCATGATATGACAGTTCTGGTACGTCATGTTCCTGGAGTTATGAATCTTGTGGCCTTTCTCTTATTATATCCCAACCATGTTCTCCATGGAGTGGTCCCTTCATCCTCAGGTATTTCTGTGAATATATTCTCCACTGGGCACACCATATATGTGTGTGTGTTTCCCACTCACTGGAATACCTAACTTCCTTCCTTTTTAGGTCTCAATTTCCTCACTTCAGCTCTGGGGGTAGATGCTTTCAGTCAAGATTGGAGGGTCTTCACCTATATGCCTACTCCCCTATCAGACTCATCTCTTGGGTATTTTCGCTTATACAGAACACTCCTTGTTGGTTGCTCTGTATTGGCTGGCTTAGATGTGTTCCCTTTACTCTGGCCTTTACTGGAGCAACAACCCCTGCCCTTCTCTCTGTTCTGATTGCTCTTCCAATAGCCATAATCAGATGTTTTTCATCCCAATATTCCACACTTCATCTTCACATGCCACTTTTGTCTTGCCCTGTGCCTCAGCTCTGGAACCCGCAGCATCTTTTCTTGCTTGTACCATTCGCCCTTCCTCCTTGTCTAAGTCCCAGAGTCATTAGTTTTACTTCATACTTTGGTCAATTTTCCATGGCTTCCGACCATCCCATCCTTCTGTTTCTCACTTATCCCTGTTGTTTGATCAGGGTTAGTCTGTTTCAACTGTTGCTCTTTATAGGGCTGGCCTGTCATACACCTTCCATTCTCCCATTTCTGGAAAGCCTTCTCTTCCCCAGTTATTTCTCTCCTTTTTCGTTCCTTTGTCTGGTCTATCTGCTATGTTCCTTTATTCCGCTGGATTGGGATCTCCATTTTGTTCTTCATGCCCTATCCAGTTCTCCCTTTGAACTCATTGCAATGTGTTCCTTGTACCATCTTTCCCTTAAAACCTATTTCCTCCCCCTCCTGTGATTCTTACAATTGGGTTCTTTCTACTTTTCAAAATAGGCAATCGCAGACACATATTGCATTGTCTCAAGTGTGTCATTCCTCCAGACTCCCCACATATTCCTCCCTTTCTTCTAGTGGAGCACAGGAATCCTTGCCACTTCCAGTTCCCAGTCCCTGGTGTGGTGGAATATGGAGATTTCCTCAGGAGTGGGGTTTGTACAATAAACCAAATCAAAATTCATAGATCATATGTACCCACTCAATGAGAAGAGGGATATCGTCATTATAGTTAATATTATACAATATCATAATATGCTCAATCCAAGGTGCTTCTGCCAGATATTTTTTTACCCAGGTAAACCACACTTGTTGATCATGAAATTATAATTTTTATGCAGGGTGCTTCTCCCGAATGTTTTTGCCTAGGCTGACCACACTTGTTTCTCACAAAATATTTTTTTTATGCAAGGTGCTTCCACTGGATGTTTTCTGCCTGGATAAACTTCACTTACTATACTAAATAAAACACAAGGCACTTCTCCTAGATATCTTTGCCCAGGCTGACTGCACTTGTTGTTCACAAAACTTTTTTTTGCTATGCAAGGTGCTTCACTGGATGTTTCCTGCTTGAATTGACCACAGTTGACATACTCAATAATATCTCAAGGCACTTCCACCAGACTTGTTTATCTCTAAATAACTTACATACAAGATATGAAACAAACAATCTTATGCAAGGCATTTCCACTGGACGTTTTCTGCCCAGATTGACTGTACTTGTCATACTACATCATATCACAAGGCACTTCTGTCAGATGTTTTTTGCCTTGGTGGACTGCACTCTAATTATATAATGATCAGTCTTATGCAGGATGCTTCCACTGGATGTTTTCTGCCCGATGAACCACATTTGACATACTCCATAATATCACAAGGCATTTACTCAGGCTGACCACACTTGTTGATCACAATAACAGTTACGAACAAAATTTGAAAAGTACAAACTTATGCAAGGTGCTTCCACTGGATGTTTTCCCTGGGCTGATCACACTTGGCTATCATAATATTGTTAAGTCTCTGCTCGTTTGTTAATTTCCCATAAAAATTCCTTCCAAAAAACTTCAGCAATAGAAGTCCTTTCTTTAATAAAACTAGTTTATTCTTTCTCAATACAACTTTGCAATACACTTAATTTCCACAATCAGTGTAGCTTAAACACACACTATAATTCACAACGAACGATTCACGCACTTAACTTACTACCGCCATTTTCACTTGAAGAAAACTGACTTTAAGTCCAGAGTTGAAAACCACCTGGCTCCACTTAGGGCATCAAGAGTATCATCAATTCTTGGCAGTCGGTATGAGTCCTTTTCAGTGATACTGTTAAGAGCTTTGAAGTCCACACAGCAATGTTGGGTCCCATCATTCTTCTGGACTAACACAACGGGAGCTGACCAGGGACTATCTGATTTCTCGACTATCCCCTCCTTAATTAGGCCATCCATGACCTTCTCCAACTCTTTTCACTTTGCCGGGGTTATTCTTCTCGGAGGGATCTTTATTGGACGGTGATTGCCTGTGTTTATTCTGTGCTCCACAAGGTCTGTGCAACCAAGGTCATGATCTCTTTTCGAAAAG
>NW_013667529.1:10447-11078 GCF_000517525.1 Limulus polyphemus
ACCCCAAATTATCTTCTCTTGCATCGGGGGTATTGTAGTTGATTTAAGTGCTGTGACATGCAGATCAACGGATGTAGCAACACTTACTGGAGTCTGGACTTTGTTGTGTACCAATCGTCATTTTATCGAAATTAACTACACACTTCCTCGGTAGTAGATAGTCCAATCCTAATATGCATTGGTCTTCAACGTCAGCCAAGTATACTTTCTGTCTGTTTTTCATGCCCATCAGCTCGATAGTTACCCACACTGGTCACAACCTTGCAGAATGTCCTGTCACACCACAGAGCTTCTGTACAGCTTCTGGTACTCCTTTGTTATCCAGCACCTTGATGCTCACAAGGGTCTGCTGAGATACAGAATCTATGACAAAGTTGCACCTTTGGCCATCCAGCTTCCCTGTCACGTAGATACTATGTGTGCCTGCCATTTTACACTTAGCTGTTGGGACTTTCACGATGGAGGTTGGTGGGCGTCCCTTAGCACCAACCACTACTGGTTTCTCGAAGCTGACTTATTGGTGTTTTTTTTTTTCCACTGGCCCTCAAGATGTCTTTGCTCCCACAGTTCCAACAGCCTTTCTGGGTTGCGGCCTTTACTGCTGTATCGTCTCCCCTGTGTTGAAGTTGCC
>NW_013667529.1:11951-41204 GCF_000517525.1 Limulus polyphemus
ATCCTTTAATGTATCTAATTCCCTTTTAAATTTACTAATGTTTTCCATTTGTACTTCTTGCCACTGTTGTAGTCTCTCTTTTCCTCCAACAACTGCTGTAATCTCTCTTGTTTATTTTGTTGTTCAAGCTGCCACTGTTGCAGGTTTTCTTGCCACTTTTGTTGTCTCTCTTCTTGTTTCTTTTCTTTTTCCTCCAACAACTGCTGTAATCTCTCTTCTTGTTTATTTTGTTGTTCGAGCTGCCACTGTTGCAGGTTTTCTTGCCACTGCTGTTGTCTCTCTTCTTGTTTCTTTTCTTTATCCTCCAACAACTGCTGTAATCTCTCTTCTTGTTTATTTTGCTGTTCGAGCTGCCACTGTTGCAGGTTTTCTTGCAACTGCTGTTGTCTCTCTTCTTGTTTCTTTTCTCGTTCTTCTTGTTTCTTTTGCTGTTCTTGTATAGCTACCATCAAATCTGCTAAGCTGTAGTTTGATTTTCCACCTCTCATTTCCATCTTCTTTTTTTTTTCCATCCCACTTCTGACACCAATTTGTTAAGTCTCTGCTCATTTGTTAATTTCCCATAAACATTCCTCCCGAAAAATTCAGCGATACAAGTCTTTTCTTAAATAAAACTAGTTTATTCTTTCTCAATACAACTTTACAATACACTTAATTTCCACAATCAGTTTAACTTAAACACACTCTATAATTCACAACGAACGATTCATGCACTTGACTCAATTGTCCGTCTCTATCTCTGCCTGTCTGCAATTCAATTCCGAATAATTGTCTGGCGCACTTATATACAAGAATAGAGGGCACCTAGCAAATACTGGATTATTCGTGATGTTCCACGATCTATCTAGAACTCATTACGTGTTACCAGCATCACGTGACTTCCTCTGTCATAACACTATATATATCCAAGGTGCTTCCCATGGATGTTTTTCATGGGTGGACTGCACTTGTTCATTTTAAAACTTATGCAAGGCTCTTCCACTGTTGTTTGTTCTCAGATGGGCCACACTTAGCAAAATCCGTTATCCCAAGGCACCTCCTATGGATGTTTTGTGCCCTGGCAGACTGCACTTGGCCTATTCATATATGGTCCTTTAGCCCAGCCACGTGTTCTTATATATGATTAGAGGCACCTTCTTAAAATCCAACTATTATTGTGTCACTTGCTCATACTTGTTAAGTATATGGATGTTTTATGTACTATCTGTTGTCCATGGTAGGAATCTGTCTTACATGACATGGTGCCTGTCTATTAAGTTCTGTCTATATGACTTACTATGTTCATTACTGGGAGAAGAGCAGTGCTATACCCCACAGGTGTGCCTCCTTTTATAATTTTGGCACACCTGTTATTTTATGGTGGTTGTTCTTCACTTGTTTGATTAGTTTTGTGTCCTAACCAGCCCCTCTACCTTTACAATGTGGGAGAGGATGTTGTACTCTTTTGGAAGTCAACATTTTCTAACACTGAAAGTGTATTTTTTGATAGGTACTTACCTCTACTCAACCACTTTCCACCCTTCCTCCCCACTGAATTGCCAGTGTTTCTGGTTTGCATCTGCCAATTCTCGAAAATGAGGATTGTGCTGCAGTATGATTGGTGGAGGGTAGTCCCATTATCAGCACATGTTGCTGCAATGGTGCAAAAATGAAGAGGTATAATAGACTGGTGCACTGTTCAAAATTTTAGTAATGCTTAGAGGGCAAAGTAAGGTCAAGATAGCTTGGGGAGTGGAGGTGATGACTAGCTGCCTTCCCTCTAATCTTATACTGCTAAATTAGGGACAGATGTCCTTCATGTAGCTTTGCGCAAAATCCATAACAAACAGATTCTGTTGCAGAGTTTTAAGTGCTTGTAGTTCAGTGAACCTTTGGGCCTATGGCCAACATTTATATGGCTGGTATAATGAAAATTACAAATGGTAATTAGTAGGCTTATTTATTTCTGTTCACTAATGTAATTCAATGCTAAATTTGGGATCTGCTTTAAGGGAATCCCCCAAAAAAGTGTTTTTTTCAAAATAACTATGTTACCTAAGGGGTTGGGTGAAAAGTTTTAACTTTATGCAAGCCTTGAAGCTAAGACAATTCATTTGTCACCATTTAGAAGTGAGTACAGCTGTTTAGGAGAAGGGGTTTTTGTAAAATCCCTGGGTTCACAGGTGGGATGAAGAAGTTAACCTATGTGTAAAACCTCGGGACTGAGATGATTCACTTGGTACCACTTAAAAGTTGATGTGGTTAGCTGTTTAGGAGTTATGTGACACACAGACACTTCTTACCCTATCCACAAAGTTAAATCATTTCCTCTTTAATAACATCATGTATAACCGTAGAGATGGAATTGCCATGGGGTCCCTGTTTACCCAACAATAGCCAACAGTTTTCTATGCTATCATGAACACAAATGGTTATAAGACTGTCCATATGAATTTAAACTTGTCCTTTACAAACACTATATGACAATTTCTTGCTCACAGTTTTCTAAACAACAAATTCCAGCCACCTGCCACTGGGCACACGTCCTCAAATTTCCCTTCATTACCTGCCTTCTTTTTATGGGCTCACAATCCTTACAAGTTAAAAAAATGCACTTCTCTTTAATAAAAATCTTCTACCCTCAAATTCAGTTCAGACTAATATACAGACCTAGTCTCTGCATTAAACACTAATTTCAATATACAGGTCAAATAACTAAACTTCTATGTTCATGATTCATGTATAAGTTTACATGTAGTGACTGTATGGTCATGTACCTTGGCAAAATAAAATGCCACCTAAATATAAAGTCTGTGAACATTTAGGAGTATCAAATAGAACTGACTGTCTATTACTTAAACCAACCAATCATCCATTTATTCTCATGTTGAAACCACATGTCACAATATTTCATATAATGATTTCTCTATCATTACTACAGGATCTTCATTAGAGACTCACAACAACCCCTGCCAGTACGGAGGTAGATACAACAACACATTAAACACTTACAACAACTCCTGCCAGTATTAGATTAGATACAACAACACATATCTTAAACTCTACCTTAAAGAAAGTTTACTCGTAGCTAAGGACCACCTCTTTAGATCTAAAATTATTCTAACTTTATGCAGTTGAAACTCAACTGTTTCATAATATATTCTGTAATCTTTTTTTTTTCTTGTTTTTTCCTCCGTTTACCACTTTACTCAATATTTAAGTAAACTAGTTACTAATGATACTATAGCATTAGTTAATAAATATCTTTGTAACACTATTTACAAATTTCTCTGAAGATGGAATAAATGTGTTTCAAAATGTTCAAATATTGCCAGTGCTCTCTCTCTTATCTTTTTAACAGCATAAGTCGCGTTTTTTGTTTTTAAGTAAATTATTTTCTTCTTTACTACAAACTACAAGTGACATGCTGTAGAATTTAGTAACAAATCTTCTTAAGCATGCTTTGGAGTAAACTTTATAGTTTTCATAGTATGTTTCACTGGGAGTTTCATTAACACAAACACTATATTTTGATTTGTATATAACAAGTTTATGACATAACTATTAACTTTTTTTCTTTGGGTTTATAATGTAAGTCTATCTTTTTTGAATTTTACATTTTAAAATTAAAATCAATTTTAAACATGTACTTACCTCTGAAATACTGTAAACCAGAATTCCCACATTGTGATAGATGAAGGGAAACAGAGAAAGTCATATTAAAAAACAACCAGATCACCAGATTGTAAGCTTAGTGGACAGGAAAGGTAACATACTTAGAACACAATAGCATTGAGTCTCGTGATCAAACATAACTTGAACATATTCTAGAACTAGAGCAATTGGCACTGGACTGACCTTGTATGAAAGAACTGAATGAAGAGGACAAGCCTCTAAGCAGGCTTTAACAAAATATGAAGCACGCAGAAGGTAAACTATTCTTCTCAGTAAAGTACCTCTTTACCCTAGATGCCCTTTATTTATCAATATAAATAGGTGATTGGGTGATATATAGGGGTAGTCATGCTTATTTTTAAATGTGGTCCCAGATGGTGGCTAGACAGGTAGGCAGAGTCAGAACACAAATCATTGTCCTGTGCATGTTAGTGTAATATTTTCAGTGGAAAAGACCAGTAATTATATAGAGACTGGACCTACTTCAGGGACTAAAATCCCTATAATCCAAAATTGAAAGGGCTGTCAAAGTCTCACAAAACCAACCTAATCAGTAGACACCCAGAGAGGATAGGAAAGAGCTGGGTAGTCCTAAGGATGGTCTCAATAACTTTAGGAGAGTGTAATGGGTACACTGAATATAAAAAGTAATAGAAGTGAAGCTGTACAATGTGCCCCATTCTTATTGAAGCTATTAGATATTCATTGGAGAATGGTTGTCAATGTTTCTGATGTCTCCCAGATAGAGGTGGGAAAAGGTAACAGCCAAGGCACCATCCATCACCTTATAGCATCCTCTGTCCACTTTCAGAGGGCATCACCTTCTCATTGAACACCAGCACATAAGGTGGAATAGTGTCTAGGACAATTTTAGAGGTAAATGATAACTAATGTGGGTCCTGAATGGACATATTCACTTGAACATGGTGTCTTGTGTTATGAGAGAGAGACTGTGAAGGTTTATTTTAATCTATTTTCAAATGCATGTAAGTGAACTCACCTGTTAGGGATTCCACCTGGCTTGAAGATTTACCACAAGAAGTAAATGGAATCCAAGAGCTAAAGAGATAGATGTAAATGTGATGTAAATAAATTTAAAAATGTATTTGGATTTATCCTTATACTGGCCTGCAGAATGTCCTCCGAAGAGTATTACGTCTGGAATGACAAATACAATGCCAAATTTCTAATTTGATGAGATGAAACCCAAACTTCATTTATAAGGTGATCACTTACATCACAGCAACTAAGATGGATCAACTGCAACAACTAATTTGTCGATGCTGTTGGAGCAAGATCCAAGATGTGTAATTTGACATAAGGTATAAAAAATTGTTCCAGGAGTCCCTGATTGATTTGGTCTTTGTAAAAGATAGCAATGAACAGCCTTGATTGGACATACGAAGAAATTGTCTGAACAAAAATCTGAGTCAGTCAGGGTAGGTAGCATAATAATTGAGAAAGAGGTGTTATCTACTCCCAGCTCATGACGTATGTAGGAAGACATTATCTGGATACTAGTATAGAACCTTCTGAGAAAATATGGTATGTGATGCACTGAGTGCATAGATATCTGAGCATCTTCCACCCCATGCAAACACAAGTAAAAAAAAATATGTCTTGAAGGAAAAATTATAAAGCAAATAGGTTGCTAAGAGTTTAGCCCATTTCCCACAATAGACAATGTATAGGAGATTGGTCCACCGTAGATGAAAGGCTCGGAACAGATCTGAAGCAATGGGGACAAAAGAGACTGATGGTTCCCATGGCATTTAAAGGTGGTAGATAAGGCAGCTCTGTAACCTGCTACAGAGGAAGCTGGTAATCCCTGATCATGAAACAAAAATATGAAAAAGTAAGCAATTTGTTAAGGAGATGGAGATAGACAAGATAAAGAATATCAAATGCACCATCTCAGGACAATAACCAGTTAAGATTAATAGACAGCAAGGGACAAACATCAGTAAGAATGGGCTACCATTTAAGCCATCTGAAAAAAGACCAAATAACTGCCAGCCATGAAGCCATAATGTTGAACACCACTGTGAAAAATTGAAGTTGGAAGCTAACGTAGAAGATGTTCCCATGGTGGTAATGAGACTGATTCCCTGTGAGAATGATGTTATTAATAGGGAAACCATCATTAAGCCTGCACAAGTGAAGGAAAAAGAGAATCTGACACTTCATGTAACTAAATGTGGCTAATATCAATGAAAAATGGTGGAAAGGAGAATGGGCATAATGGAAGAGATTCCCAATTTTAACACAGTAAACACCTTGGATATCCATCCATGTCATTTAATGTATGCATCAAAGAAATTTTTGTAATTTTAAAATATTTTCTACTTTGAAATGGAGATATCCAAGAAATGATTGAGACAAGACAGATTTATTACAATTCTTCGATCTTTAAGTCTTTTCAAAGCAAGAATAAGAGTAAAAATGTAGAGATGTGTTGCAAATAATTTTGACAGTTCCTTTTCATAAAAAATCCAACACTTCCTAATCTGCAATTTGAAGGCAATTTGAAGAAAGATAAAGGATGAAAAACAAGAAGAATGTGGCAATGAAAGTGAAAGAAAAGACTAAACTGAAGAATCTGTCAAATCCAAGGATCGCAAAGCCAAGGACCCCAAAAATGAACCTAAATGACTCCCCATCAGATCAGATGGCAGGTAAATCTGGAACTAAAGAGAGTCTCTTAGCAGATCAAATAGAACCTTATTGGAAAACCAAAGAAGATTCAGTATTAATGGCCCTAATAAACTATCAGTGCAAGTTAACAATTTAGCCAAGGGATTTTTCTGTACAACAGAAGAAGAATGTGTGAACAAAGCCTCTAAATTTGAAGGAAGTTTAGCTATTTCTGCATTAACAGGGTAAGCATTGATTTACAAAATCTCAAGCAAAGTAAATGAAGGCATGAAGTTTACAGGATGACTGACAACAAACAAATCTGGCTAGTGTAAGAAAGTAGGGTATTATGTGGTTCACCTTGGTGCTTACACAATAAATCATGTGGAAGCAGAAGAGTGGAGAACTTTGGGTAAGGTGTCATGCGTAATGCATTATGTCAAGAACATTTTGAATCAAAAGTCACGTGGTTGTTGACAGGGCAGTAATTACTCAACAAGAAGAGTCTTACAGTGTTTCAGAGGTAATCATGTGTTTCATTTGAATTCTAAAAATATATAAATATACAGTTTCTTTTTTTTTTCCCACACAGATATTAAGAGCTAGTACCATATAGATAACATATACACTCAAACTTTTGCCTCTAGTTTACCTGTATTTTTTAATTATTAATAATTTCTATTTTTTTAACCACAGATTTGTGAAGACCTCACACTAGAAAATACACACCCAGACTTCAGACTCTGGTTGACATCTTACCCATCAGAACACTTCCCTGTCACTGTTCTTCAGAATGGAGTCAAAATGACCAATGAACCACCTAAAGGACTTAAAGCCAATATCTTACGATCATACATGAGTGATCCAATAGGAGATCCAGATTTTTTTACTGGCTGTCAAAAGCCAGTAAGTTTGAAGTTCAATATTTTAAATATAAACAAAATGAAAACAGTTCTGCAAGTTTCAGTACACATCACTACTGTATTTTTTCAAAATTATTTATGATGAAAGAAGGAAATTCATAATTCCTGGTTCTTAATTATTTTCATGAATAAGAAGTTATTAAAATTGAAATGATTCTTCTTAAATTGTACAAGGCTAAATGTTGTGTAAAAAGTCTTTAGTCAAAAATAATATGTAACTAAATCAATAATAATAATATATATATATATATTATACCTTTTTAATTTTTGGTATAAAAATATAAGGAGTTTGAGGTTTCTGTAAATTAATATTTTAAACAGATATTAAATAATAGTCAATGTTTATAAATAAGAAATACATTATGTATGCATGATACCCCAGATATACTTGATTGTTTTTCTTAGAGCTGTTTTCTTAGATCACAAAATATTTAAGAAATAAGAGTTTTTGACAACTTGATATTTATATTTAGGTTTAGCAGCTTAAACGTGCATTTGGTCTGGCTTGGATATATGCAATTTCAAAAGTTTGATGTTTACATATTTTAAAGCTAAAAATTATTAGTATTCATGATAATTTAGTTCATGAAATATGTGCATTATTCTTCTGCATACTAATTTTATTTATTTATTTCTGTCAGCATGCCTTTAAGAAGCTTCTGTTTGGTCTCACCTTCTTCCATGCTTTGGTGCAGGAGAGAAGAAAGTTTGGACCATTGGGCTGGAATATTCCATATGAGTTTAATGAAACTGACTTACGTATTAGTGTTCAGCAGCTGGCTATGTTTCTTAATGAATATGAGGTGCTTATTTTGTTAATGTTTTATATTGTGGTATGTAATCATTCAAAATGATTAAAGGTGATTGTGTATCTCTTCAGCATTTCATTCATTCGTTTAACAGTAAGACCATCTGGTAAGTGATGTTTTTAAATCATACTTTTCAGAGAAGGCCCCTATCCAGTTGAATTTTAAGAATTACTATATTTTATTTCTAAGTTCCATTTATTTAAAGAAGATCTATTAGCTAATTTAGTTGCTGTTCCAAATTAATTCTCTTTCTAAGCTCTTCTTGTCTAAGTAGATCCACTGACCAATCTTTGTTTCTTTGTTTTGGTTTAATTACCAAGCCAATTGCCTATCCAGGTTACCATTTTAATTTATATGTTACACTATTCTGTATTCAACTGAATTGTCAAAGTTATATTAATCATAAGCTACAGTTATATAAGCACACTTTCTAATCAATCATGTTATGATGATCATATTAAATTAAACATATGTAAGCAACTTCTATAACTAATTTATCTGTCAAGATTACATTGTTTTCTTTTTGAGCTATACTTTAAGAGAACTATTATTGTATGTGACTAATTCAGTCCTGTTTCTAATACTGGTCTTTCAAACTCTTAATATTACACTAATTATTCTGTCAATTCTGTAGGCTTTCTCAAGTACTATGAACTGTTGACTAATAATTTTTAAGCAGTAAATATTTTTACTTTTGCACATTAATTTTCCAACTAATAGCAGTATCTTTATTACTTTATTATTTTGTTTGATTTTGTAAATGTGATTATGTTTTATCCTCATGTTTTCGTGTTATTTTAGGATAATGTAAATGTATCATATGAGGACCATTTCTAAAGAGCTTGTTGTTAAACCACATTTAAGTTTGTTCTGTATGAAAACACATTTGTAATAAGTAATTTTGTATTCTGTAAAGGAAGTTCCTTTTGATGCTCTGCGCTACCTTACAGGAGAATGTAACTATGGTGGACGAGTCACTGATGACTGGGATAGAAGAACACTTAACACTATTTTGAAAAACTTCTATTGTGAGGAAATTCTTCAAAACAACAACTATATGTTTGATTCCAAAGGTGTATATTTTGCTCCAATGGATGGTGATGTATGTAGTTTAATCAGTCTCTAGACTTTTTTTTTTAATGCTTATTATTGTCTATCTTCATAGATCAAAATATATTGACTTTACGGTAGCTATGTTTCAAATTCTACATATATTTATGTAAACCAATGGAATACTTTACAACATGCCTAAAATCTCTCACAATGTAAAGCAATGTGATATCTCTTCCTCAACTGTGTCCAATTATCCTTTTGCAACAAGCCAGGCTTGGGACTAGCAAGCAAGAATTTTTGAAAGGATGAAAATGGTGTTGGATGTAAGGGAAGAAAAAAGAAAGAAACCAATCCTGATTTATGAATTTTCACACAAACAGCTTATAGTTTGTTATTGTTGTTTCTTAGCTTAGAGTCAACAAAGGAACAATTACACAAAACTATTTTAAAATTATAATTCTTATTGTTACAGGAAAAACGTTGAAAATTCACACCCAATAGATTCAGAATCTCAAGGCAGTCACTAAAGTAAACTAAATTCTACTGTATTTGCATATAACTGATAGACTTTAACACTAGGTGAAACACCATTCAGCAACATCAAACATTAAATAATTATTTTAATTGGTGAATGGTATTTTACACAGTGTATTAACATCAAATACTATGCTATACCACTAAATTAAGTCTAATATTGCATTGTGTTTGGAAAAATAAAAAAATAAATTGAACCTGTCAGGTGATAAACAGCTAGTCATTGAAAACTAAAGGGAAAAAAAAGACATGCTGTGATGTAATGATTTTTCCTGATTATGTAATTTTCAGTTATTTTTGCTCATGTACCTATGCAGAAATCCTAATCTTCTCTATGGTCACTTTTTGTATTCTAATTATAGACTACTGGTTTTTCAACTGTATGATATCTCATTTTCTTGTTAAATATCAGATTTCTAATCATATCAATTTATGTACCAGTAATTGAATTATATTTTCTTTAGTTTGGGATTTTCATATAATTTATATAGATTTTTTTTATTACTAAATCAAATTTTCCTTTTTTTCAAATTATTTTTATTCTATAATATTATATACGTTTCAGTAAGGTATGGTTGAGAAAAGTGTTTGCTCATTTGAGACATTATTGAAAATATCTTAAGGTACTTCCTTGGAATTCTTGCCCCCTTTTTTAAGGTCACTTATCATTATACTTGTTGTTGTTTTTTTAGGAGTTTTTGTGTACTGTCTCATTTAAGTGTTGAAAGAATGGGTAATGGAACATGAATATCAATGACTATGAAAAAGAAGTATGTTATAGGTCAAACCACTAAGGAGTTAATATGTATATTTTTAATATATATAATTGTGGATACAGTGTTTCGGGCAATGCCCTTGTTCAGATATTACTAACTGAACTGAGTAAATCCATAACGAAAACATTCTAAATTGAAGGTCACGTGATGTGACAATGTATCAATGACTACAGTTAATTTAAGTGTATTTTGTTTTGGTTTGTTTCAAATTTTACACAGTGATAGACTAAAGGGAAGGCATCTAGTCAATACCACCCATTGCCAACTCTTGGGCTGCTCTTTATACCAATGAATAGTGGGATTTGCTGTCACATTATAATGCTGAAAGGGTGAGCATATTCAGTATGACAAGGATTTGAACCTGCAACCCTCAGATTGCAAGTCAAGCATCCTAATCACTAGGCCATGCCAAGCCATTAAGTGTCTTTCTTTGGATTGAATGTATTGATATATTAAGATTATTATTTGATAATCTATGAATGAAAAGTCTGATTTCCAAAACATAAATATCTCCACTCCCACTTATAGCTATTACTTGACTGGTGGTGATGACTAGCTACCTTCCCTCTAGTCTTACACTACTAGATTAGGGACGGCTAGTGCAAATAGCCGTCATGTAGCTTTGCACGAAATTCAAAAACAAACAAACAATATCACACCTAAATTCCCAGATTCTTCTTTCAGAAGAACCAATGCAAGCTTCATTCTCAGAACTGAGACATGTATTCTTGCTCCAACTCAATAGGTCGTCAGTCTGGGTGTTTTTTTTTTCATAACATATCTTAGTCTGGCTCAGGCAACTCCATGTTATGGAACAGGAAGCTCGACTTTTACTCCCCCCTCCTTCTCCCATGGCATGGATCATTCTTTCATACAAAATACATTTTATGTCTTGTTTTTCCCAGCAAAGGGCACTTTATCCAGGGGTTCTTGTTTTCAAACCTTGGATTTCCTTTATCAGGACCACTCCAATCATATCACCCTATTAGCTTGCTATGTTCCACAGGTGATGACTGTAGCAGCAGAGCAATTGTCTCGACCCAACAGAATATATGCTACATTGCAAGGTTTTCTGTTGGATTGGCTCTCCTTTTGAAACACTTTTGATTAGTGGGTTGACCACTGATTGGAACACCTAACTACTGGAAATTTGGTCTTCAGTACTTCACCTTTGGGCTTTGGCAATGGTTGCATTCTGTCAGGACGGGATGAAATTACCACCCTATGAATTCCTTCCAATTCATATGATACCCAAGGTCCTGTTGATAGCACCAGATTGGCAGCTACACCCTGGTTTCTGCTTCTGTTGTACCTTAGGAAGTGCCAACCTCTTCCACTTCATCTGTGGAAGCAACCATGATCTAACATGGTACACCCAGCTATTCAGAAGCTCATGCTTCAGGCATGGAGACTATGTCATCCATCGTACAGGTTTAATATCTAGGGTTGCAATGTATCTTTCTCAGGCTTTGCTTAGTCCCACAATGAACATTTTTAATGGAAATGGCACACATTTGGGCAATATAACTTGTTTTTTGACCTAATTCTTTGGCAAGGGTTTTGCATCATCCACAATCTTCCTATATATGGTGGCCTTATTGACTACCATTCAAAACTCGAGACAAAACTTCTTTGGTTCCCCAGTACTCTCCGGCTTTCTCAAGTCGCTTTCAGTCCTTTATCCCAAATGACCATTCCAGTTAAGTAACTGGTATATTAAGGTTACATTACATGTCCTTTCTCAATACACCTTAGCACCATATGTCATGTATCACCTTTACCTGAAGGTTTAAATTTTGTGGCTGCTAATCTACTGACATTGCCAGTCAGAAAGGTTTGTGCTGATTATCCACAGGATGCTTTATCATCATACCTACGTTCTCAGACCAGTTATTCTTCCCAACAACACTGTCAGCCACAGAAGGGAATAAATACTTTTCACCAATTCATCTGATCACTGTTTCTCACTTCTATGACCAATCAGGTTTCAATCGTTTGTTCTGTCCAGTTAGGGTGTTGAAGGTTTTGTTGCCCACACTAATGTTTTTCATGTGGCTAAACAATAACTTTTTATTCATTGGGATCATTCAGTTTCCAGGATTCATCCCCAGTTACATTGACAAGGTACAAAACTGCTTATTCTGGGCTTTTTTGAAGGCAAGGAATCATCCATGAGTCACATCTAATCAGATTAAGCATATTTCTATGTCCTTAGCTGCCTGGTTGAATTGCTGTTGGCTGGTATGTGGACCTCCCCCAATTCTTTTATTTCATATTATTTGCATGATATAGCAGTATCTTTATCTGAGGGTGTTTGACTACCCCAGGTAGCTATCTTAACAATTTCTGCTACATTATACAGAGGGGTAACTATTTTCATTGCTACACTTGTCTCTTGTTTACTTTTTAGGGTCCCATACCTTGTTTTCACAGGATCCCACTTTGTGGCTTTTATCAAACCAATTCCACACTAGAAACCACTATTTCAGTATACTTTATACAGGTTGCAACAGGCTCTGTAGAAGTGAGGTTTTCCATAAGACCACCTAGGAGCTGACCAGGTGGTATTATGGTACTATGCTGGACTACCTTGAGTAAAGCATAAGGGGATCCTACCATCCCTGCCAATCATTGGATTGAATAAATCGGGGTGAGTTTGCTTTTGAAAATTTAGGGAACTTGGTTCACCTATTGCACTGTTTCCAGAGCACTGTTCCTCAGGACTCCCAATCACACATTACCCACCAGATTCTACTAGTAAAGCTAGAGAGTTCTTACCACACCCAGTTTCCAGTCACTGGGGGTGGTAGATAGAGGCTTTTTCTCCAGAGTGTTAGAGTGAATACCTCCACTCTTATTGAAGAGGATGAAGTTTGGAGCTCTCCTTCCCTGGTCCCTGGGTGTTTTTCCCAAATGTCAGTAGAAGTGGCAGCAGCCTACATGGGAGCCTACTCATAATACCAGTCACATTTGACACTCCACTATCTGTTTGATCAATATAGATTCTTTACATTGTACATGGAAGAGGGTCAACTATCTCCTCGTACTTTCAAATGTGGATTGGTCCCATCCTGGGCCCTTGGTTGAGCACAGTTGTTCTACGTCCTCCCCATAATTCTGGGGGGCAAGCAAAATGTACCTAGCTCACACAGTTTGGGAGTGAGGATGAATGTTCATAATTCCAGCCCGGATGAGTTCTGTTTCCTTTGGTTGAATAAGGCATACTCAATCATCTATGGCTACATGTTGGGATCTACTCATAAGTATATATATATATGTGTGTATATAATGTTGCAGTCCAATTGCCTTAGCCACCAATGTGGAATATAGGGACTGAGACCCATTAATTCGAACCCCAAATAGTGGAACCTTGGCTATCTGGTTGAGGCTGGCCTATAGCGATGATCACTCATGTACAATTGTACTCACAATACAGGAATCAAGTTCAGGGTGAAGAGCATACCTGTACTGGATGTAATGTGGTTTCCCCCACTAGGGTGCCAATCTTCTATTGACACACCCATGATCTATGCAGACACTTTCTGTATGGATAATGCCCTCACCAGCCCTTCCTCATTCTCAGTGTGGGATTCTAGTTATAAGTGGAAGTATGTATGTTTTGGAAGTTAACATTTTCCTAAATTGAAAATGTATTTCCAATAATACCTCCGCTGACACTCTCCCGCCTTTCCTTCACACTAAGAGCCGATTGTTAGAGACTGCAGATTGAGTCAGTCTCGAAAAAGTGATAACATTATGTGAATGAGGTGCTTTTACACAGTATCAGGATAGAAGGTGCATCGATGTAGGTGGGGTGTTATGAGACACATATTGCCAAGGGCAATTAAGTGGGATATAAAAGACTGGAGGAAATGAGAAAAAATCTGACCAATGCTTAGATGGGCAAATGAAGAATCCCTGGCAGTCAAGTAATAGCTATAAGTGTGAGAGGAGGTAAGTATAATTAAAAATACATTTTCAATTTAGAAAATGTTAACTTTCTGTAAATAGTTTGTTTATTTACTTAATATTTACCATAAATTAAAAACATTCATACTACTGTATATTTATGTATAGTACTGGGTGATTACTGGTATTTAATAATTCATTAACTGACAGCCTCATTAATTAATTATTTATATTCAATACAATGTTCTTCAAACCAATGTGCTTAACAAAAAAAAAAATGGCCATAGTTGCTGCTAGCCAGTTGACTTTCCTCCAATCACAAGTTCGAGATGAAAAAAAAAGATTGGTGACAGGTGCTGCCAGTTAGTTGCCTTCTTTCTCTTCAGTTGGGAAGTGACAGTGGTAGATAGCCTTAATAGCTTTGCCATAACAAAGACAGGGCAAGCAGGTTTGATGGCAATATTTTGATTATTCTTGTAGTTGGAATAATCGAAAAAAACTAATAACCAGAAACTCTAATTTTGATTAGTTAATAGTTTTCTTGACAATCAAGTTAATCAGAAAATCAATTAATCTATTGCTGGAATAATCAAAAAACAGTTATAATTAGAAACACTAACTTCAATTACTTGGTTGTTGGAATAACTAAAAGTAGTAACAATTAGAGACAGTAATTTAGATTCATCAGTTAAATCATCCAGCTCTACTTGCACTGCTTCTTACACATTTTGAAGTGATTGAAAGATTTAAATCCATCTTTAGTATCAGAACTACATAGAATATACCAAAAGTCTACCCATCATAGCTGAACCCGAGGTTTTTGGTATGCATCCTAATGCTGATATCAAGAAAGAACAAGCTGAGACAAAGCAATTGTTTGATGGCATCCTATTGACTCAGGTTGGTTATCAATTTGAAAGGTTTGCTACTTTTAGTCTTGTTCATAACATTTATAAGCTTAATACTATTATGTGCAGTGATAAGTAGACATGTAAGCTAATATTTGAATTGAAGTTGTCAAGATGTGCATGATTAATAACACATGATTGCTAGTAAATACAAGTTTAAAATTGCTAATTATGATTTTAACATGTAAAAGTTTTGTATTTTCTAAGAATGTTAATGCTTGTTAATGTATAAAAATGAAGTATTTTATGATTATGGCTAATAGTTTTGAAAGAGCAGTGGTTGTTTGCATACATAAATTATTAGCAAATGTACTTTATATTGCAGTAATCAGAGTGAATGGAAATTATTGAAAGGGAAATTTATTCATACTTTTTACTTTGACAAACTTTTTAGCACTACCTCTAGATGATTTCTTGATTAATTCTTACACCTGCAGGCTCGTACTACCTCAGGTGGAGGCAAATCTGCAGATGATATTGTGTCAGAGGTAGCTGCAGATATTCTTTCTAGATTGCCAGCAGTTTTTGATGTTGAAGCAGCATTACAAAAATACCCTACATCTTATAAACAAAGCATGAATACAGTTTTGGTTCAAGAAATGGGACGTTTCAACAGTCTTCTGACAACTGTACGAACGTCTTTAGTAAATCTTCAAAAAGCAGTAAAGGTGTGTTTATCTATTGATTATCAGGTAGCTGGAAAGATATGTTGCTATTTTTTGTGTAACAACACTTCAAGAAAGTATAAAGGTATTTTTCTGTAGTAAAATCTTCAAAAAATTTTTTTAAAACAAATCTCAGAAATATGTAAAAATTTTTCTCTTTCATACGTCATCAAAAGTTATGTGAACCTTTTTTAATGATGTGAAATTTTATTTTTGCCAATTTTGAAAGCTGTGTTACACATTTCAAATTTGTTTTTACATCATTAATTTTTACTTGACCTGTTTAGTTGTGTCGTCATCATTGTTTTTAATGCAAAGCTACACAGTTTTGCAAGTCCATAAACTTACTGCTGACCCACCAGCAGACACGTATGTCAAGAAAAAGTTTAGAATTATGAATAAAAGGTCTATTTACTAGAACAATCAGTGTGCAAAAACTACTTTTATGAACATTTCCTATAATCATAAATTAAAACTACTTAGTTGTTGTTATCTACCTCAGAACTTATTGAGATAGAGTCTATCGACATTTTCTAAGTAATCATATGTATGTCTTTTGTACCCTTATCATTTGACATCATATCAGTATCGACTGGTGATTATAATTGGTATGGTGTCTGTATATCTTATTTCAGTAGAAGAAATTCTAGTGGATCTATATTTTATTTTATTCAAATGAATTTATAATGAGTATACACATATTACATTAAATAATACATTAGATCTCTTGCTGTAACTTCCTAATACCTGTAGGGACTGGTGGTCATGTCCTCTGAACTAGAACAAGTGGCCAACAGCATTCTTCAGGGTCGAATTCCAGCCCTCTGGATGTCCAAGTCTTATCCTTCTTTGAAGCCCCTTGGAAGCTATGTCAATGATTTCTTAAAGAGACTACGATTTTTACAGGTGAAGAGTTTTATTTTCATTTTATTTAATGATACGTACTGATAATTTATCAAAGCTGCAAGAAAGGACTTAGCATTAAAGCTCAGTATATTTTTAATATTTTATTCTTCCTTAACCAAATATTTCTTACCTACTGTTTAACAAAATGCACATCATATATTGTGTATTTTATTATCTAGATGACAACACATTCTTCAAAAAATTATTTTTTAAGTGTTGACAATTAACTGAAACTCACCTCAATCCTAAAAACAATATTTAAAAAAAAAAGAGTACTTATATATATATATATATATAGTTATTTTTTGTGTAGCTTTGTTCAAAATTTATGGAAAATGGTTAATTGAACTGTATAATACTGCAACCTAACAATTTATTTACAGGAGTGGTATGACAATGGTCCACCTTCAGTTTTCTGGTTGTCTGGATTTTTTTTCACCCAAGCCTTTCTGACAGGAGGGCAGCAGAATTTTGCTCGAAAGTATACCATTCCTATAGACTTGTTGACGTATGACTATAAGGTGCTAAAAGAAAAAGAATATGTCAGTCCTCCTGAAGATGGTAAGAGTTTCTAGTCTTGTACAATTAAGCAAGACATCTTAGAGTAGAAAACATGCAGGGGATTACAAAATACATTGATCAACTATATACTTAAGTTTCAAAGCATTAAATAATCTTTTTCTTGTTTCTGGGACATATTAGCTGAAGTTTATTACTCTCCAGGTACTTATATTCCAGTATTATGTTTGCATAATTATTATTTAATTAGCAGGTTTTTACAGGAAGTTCTAGGAATTGACTCACAGACTTGATGAGAAATACAACTAGTTGATTTATTACAAAAAAATGGACATCATAGACTTATTAAAGCTTAACAGAACAATTTGCTACATAGTAACATATTCTGATTAAATTGCAAGTTATTTGCATTTACAAAACATGAGGTCTTAATTACCTCACAGGGCATTCAATAAGTTATTTTTCAATTGCTGCAACTAGTTGTTTTGATTACCATGGATATTTATTTATCTTTTTTTTCACAAAGTTTTTGAAATAACTTGATTAAACATTCCAGAAAAAATGGCTTATTATTCAATAAGCATTATATTCCTACATCTGTTGGCAACTTGCAAATAATGTAAGCCAGGCCCAGATTAAATCATAATTAATTGTTTTTTTATGAGCAAAAACATTTAAATGGCCTTGATAATCCACATTCTCCAGTGTAAGTTTAAAGTTTTTCAATCTATTGATAGCTTCAGTGTTCTTAAGTATAGTGACATAGTTATTCTAGATGTTATTGCTTCAAGTCATGGTAACTAGTAAAGCCAATTTATAATTATATGTGACAATAGTGTAAGTTCATAATGATTTGTTTGTTTATTTGTAATTAAGCACAAAGCTACACAATGGGCTATCTGTGCTCTGCCCACCACGGGTATCAAAACCCGGATTCTAGCGTTGTAAGTCTGCAGATATACCACTGTGCCACTGGGGGGCAGTTCATAATGGCATTATGCTTTTCTCAAGAGTGTGAATTGTAAAGGTATTTTACAATTTTAAAAAAAGGACAAAATTACGTTGCTATCACTTTATACTTTTTTTACAAGACCATTTGGTTTATATCTTCGTTTATCTTATACAATATGTAACCTCCTCTCACATATAGCTTTCCAGATTCACTGCTACCCTCTATATTGAAACTTTTTCACTCACCACTGGCCCTGATACTCCAACCTAAAATTAAGTGTTTCCTCGTGATATTGCTGTCCTGTTGAATGTAAATAAGCATGCAATAACTCTCCACTATTCAGAGTATGACACACCCTCCTAGCACAGTTGGCTCCCTCTATACTGATTTTTCGATCATCACTTTTCCATTTGGAACTCATGTTTAAAGACTTTTTTTTTTCACTCGTGAGCTTTTGAGATATAGGCATTTTTTTGTGGAAGTACCTATAAAAACACTAACTGTTATGTAAATATTAAATTTTCCAACTTTTCTTCTGCAGATTTCATGGCCTTTACTTGTACATTATTAATTCAGAAATGAAGGTAACTTCCATTTTATCTGGTGTTGGACAACAAGATGCTTTCTGATATAATACCTTATCTCCTCTCTCATAATAGCTTTTCTCGTTCAGTGCAGCCCTCTATATGCACAATTTTCACTTGATACTACCACCTACCCTCACATATATACTTGTGGTACAGCTGCACTGTAGCATACAAATAAGCATGCAATAACACTTCACCAGTAGGAGTGTAACACACCTTCGCACAGCTGACAATATTCACTTTTCGATTTGGCATTTTAGAGTGCAAACATGTTTTTTTTTTCTCTCATTTTCACTTCATTTTGTTTAAACTTGCGTGAATTTATTGTGGAATAGTTTCGTTTACCCACTTGAGGTTGTTACAATATCATTATTATGACTTCGACTACTGTCATGATTCCACTACTATACAACAACCTGTGGCTTCGAGCTTCACTGTTTGTATAGAGAAGGTCTCGCCTTGGATTGTCACAAATTGAAATGTATAATGCAGCCTGTTGTGTCTCTTGACCAAGGCCATTGTACCAATCCCTGGTGAATCTAGTTTGGATGATGACATTTTGGATAGACTTTTTCCTCCACCTTCTTTTGCTATACAGTTCCACGCTAATCCTATGGATGTTTTCATGCTTTTGTCCACCATTCCTTGACGTAATTTCCCAGGTAGTTTACTTTTTGTTTGATTATCATATTCCCTTCCCTCTCAGAATTTTCAGATCCATGCTGTTCAGTATGTAGCCCAGTTAAGTTCTGGGGTCAGCATACCTCTAATTACTGGACTTCCAGGCCTTTGAGCTTTTAATTCAGGGATGGTGTTCAAACATTGTAACTGCAATATGATTTCCAGGCCCACTTTAATCATTTTTGTCTCACCCTCACCACCATCATTTGTTACCTTTCCTTTCTACTTTTTCCCATAGCTATCCACCATTCCCTAAGGGATTTTTCATGGTGACTCATACCCTCTTCTTCTTTCTCTCCTTTTTCTTTACATACTTGGCTCCTCTGTTGAGATTTCTAACAGTTTGGATTTCCCTCCCTTTCATTCCCCATTTGTATTCCCACTCTGATCCAGATCATCTTATTTGCTCTGTTCGTGCTCTCTAGTGTTTTGTTGCTCATGGTTTTGTTGCCACCATGTTATCCATTAGAATCTTTCCTCTACCCGAGACCTTTCTCCCGTGAACCTTACAGTTGTTGGTTTCACCAACTTCTTTAGTTGGCTTGTTCTTTCTTATATTCTACTTCCCATTGTACTTTCCTGATTTCCTCACACCAGGACCATCATCACCCCTCCTCTCTTTCTCTCTCTGGCTGCCCACTTCCATTGTCTGTTGGTGGAGATCATGCAGACTGGCATGTGGATCACACTACATACCTTCATCACAAATTCTTTGTCACATATGGCTATCTCCTGCTCCTCCTCTGGATACCAATTACAGCTCATTGCCATTCTACACTCCTTGATTCAACTTTGAGTTGACTTTTAAGGTCTATAACACTCACTGTTGAGATGGGGTGTTTCACAAGACTGCTAAAGATTCCCTCATGGTATTTTGCTTCATAAATTAGGGCCAACCAGGCTTTACCTACTCATGGACTACCATGAGTATAGCAGTGTTAGGATTGCTGTCCATCCCCCTGCTCCTGGTTGAATAAATTGGGACTGGCCTGCTTTTCAAAACAGGGTTTTTGTGGTCACCCATTACACTGTCATCCAGTGTTGCATGCCTCCAGACTCTTCATCACCTTGTTCCCTCTCTTCCAGTGGAGCACGGGAGTCCTTACCACTTACCAGTTCCTAGCTGCTGAAGTGATGGACCCTAGAGGCTTCCTCCTGAGTGTGCCCTTTCTTGAACTCCTGGAGTCAGATTCTCTATCTTCTGTGCACCTTTCTCAGACTCAGTTTTTCTGACCTGTCTTCCACTCACCATCAATTTATGCCATCTTTCCTCCATGTACCTTCTTTTTCAGGCAATTCACTGTAACCCTGAGGGTTGTTTTTTGGCAGATACTTGTTCACTTCTCTACTTTGGCATGTTTATCTCCTCAGCCTTATCACGTGATACTTAGTTGATCTGTTGCTGGATTTGTTGGAGCGAAATGCCTTTCTTGCTCAAGTGTGCTTGTTTCACTCTTATCTCAGAATACTTCATTTGGCTCCTTTCCTCTGCCAGTACCTGATTCTCTGTAGTCACATGTTCATGACCCATGCCAAAATTTTCCTTATCCTCACTTCTTTCCCATCTCATCTCTCTGATGCTCCTTCTTTACCCATTTCTGTTTCCAATCCTCCTGCTTTCTCTCCCTGTCCCCCCTTCCATTCCTCTGCTCCCATTCAGTTAGCTCAATTTGTTGATTTTTGCAGTCCATTTGAGGTCTATCATTGGGTGTTGTATGTTTTGTTAGAGGGTCTTACCTTTCATTTTCTATTCTTCCTCCTTTGTTTCCTGTTACTTTCCCCCATTCAAGGGATCCAGTTTCATGTTAGCATCTGTCAGAGGCAGTAGCAGACCTATTGGCCAATGATATTATCAATGGATTTTTCTTCCTTCTCCAGGATTTTATTCCTGTCTGTTTGTCATTCCCAGGAAAATTGTGAATTGGTGTATGGCCCTAGATCTTTCACATCTCTGTCAGTATCTCGACCTACCTTAATTTACCATGGAGACCTTTCTTCACATCCTACAGTGATCTTTTGCTCTGTGATTTTGGATGACCAAGGTGGACATCTCACTATTGGAAGCAAATGTTTTCCAATACTGAAAATGTATTTCTGATAGATACTTATCTCTTCTCATACTTCCCACTTGCCTAATCTCGAAGTGACCATTGAACAATCAGTATAGAAGGGGCCAGTTTTACTAAGAGGGTTGTTGTCTGCTTATTTGTATGCAACAGTGCAGCAATATCACGTGGAAACACATAACTTTAGGTGGTAGTCTAAAAATTAGTGGCAAGCAAAAAAGTTATTGTATAGAGGACAGCACTGAATCAGGAAGTTATATGCAAATTGTTATAGGCTTTCAAAGATTCAAAAGGTTGTTTGCTGATAGATAGGCATTTCAGTTATATTTGTGAGGTTTCAGGTTGCTGAGAACTTTTGAGCAATGGGATAGGTTCACTGAACAGAAAGTTTGACAAGATATTTATTACAAAGTAGTACTGAATTGCTGAATAGCTGAGTCTAAGAAGGAAAGATACTGGGTACAAAATATTATACAGAATGAACAGTCTTTATTAATACTCAACTGCATAATGTGTGTGTGCTTGTTTTCACAAATGGGGAATGGTTGTTTTTACTGGATGAGATATCTTCCATTGATCAGGCAGAAATCATCTACCACATTGTTTAACCTCAATGTTCTTTACTTTGCAGGTAATGTTTGATTTACCCAGAGCACCCATCTCCACCTGCATAACTAGTCATACTTATTCAACCATGGATGGGGGCTCAAGATACCACATGACCTACTGTTAAAGTATACAGCAGTGTATAATGTTGCACAATATGCAGCAATACAGCCATGCCTCCAATGAGTAGAACAGAGATGACATCAAGAGAATGGCAAGAAAAAAAAGCAACTAGGATGACATTGACTTAACCTCTTTGTCATGTCATGTAAAAACTGCACACGTACTGAATAACTGATGAACCCATAATTATACCATATCACAATAGGAAGGTAGAAATGCATGGTATCTTTATATACCACATATTTACCTAATAAAATAGTACAATTATTTGTGTTTGTGGTTCATATTAGTCTGATGTCAACTAATTTTTAAATACTTGTATTTCAGGTGTATATGTCCAAGGACTCTTTTTGGATGGGGCTAGATGGGATCACGAAGAATGGCAACTAGGAGAATCTCTTCCAAAAGTTCTCTTTGACCAACTCCCAGTGGTTAGTAGTCTGAATTCTTTTTGCACATATTTTCTACATGGCTAGCAGTTGTAAGTAATATAGCACTATTTGAAGTGCAGTAAAGCAGTGGCATAGGAAGTGGGGGACCCGGACCTCCTCATTTTTCAATCTGTCCCTGTGAAAATGCATCAGTATTAGGAAAATTACTCCCAGGAAAAGCAGAAGAATACATAAGATTTAATCCAGAACCCAAGAGCTTCCAGGGCCCTGAGGCAAGTCCTGCACCCCGGCAGTAATGGAAGTGCCTGTGGCACACGTTCCCTCAATTCACTCAGTCAAATAAACCTTGCCTCCCCCCCACACACACTTTTAACTTGCCTCCTACACCTCTGTACAGTATGTTTGACTAAAATCTCCGTAAATATTTCTTCTGCTACAGGTGAGGTTGAAATGTTGGTAAAGGCAAGGTTAGAACCATCTACTATTGTGGCTTATGATGTGGCTTCATGTTATTTATAGGCAAGTTTAAAACCATCATCAGGTACTACTTCATGTTACTGATATGGGCATGGTTACAACAGTTGGTTGATACTTCTTGCTACTAATGTGGCTACAAAAGAGTAAATATAAACCAAATTGGGAATCTTGGTAGCTATTTTTTCTGGCTACATGTTACTTATAGGCAAGATTAGTATTCATTTTATATTTCTTATGGGTTTAAAAGTGACTGAAGTGTTAATTAATGAATGACACTTACTTTATCAAATGTTGTTATAGTGTTCTCTTAGACATAGCTGGAAAAAACAGTAGATACTTCTGTCTACTGATATATATGAAGCATATTACTAGCAAGGTTAAGAAACTTTTTTCTTTGCCTACTGATATGGTTGGAATGTACTTATAGGTAAGTTCAGGACCATCACTAGGTACATTTTCTGGCTACTAATGTGGCTACTGAGCACTTATAGTGAAATTTAGAACTGTCACTAAGCGTTATTTTTTCTGGTTATTGATGTAGATAAATTGCTACTATGGGCAGTGTTTAAACAATCAGTAGACATTGCTTTTAACTATAATGTGGCTACAGGGTATTAATGGGCAGGTATTCTCTGGCTACAAATGTGACAACAAGTTACTTAAAAGAAAAGTTAGGACTTTCAGTTGATAATTATTATGACTACAGAAGTAACTGAAATTTTTCTATAGGCAAGATTAGTTACATCAGTAAATTTTATATGATCACTAGGCTGGATTATTAATTTCCTTTTCTATTTTTCCTGACTCCCTTAACACTGAAGTCTGAAAATGTGGTAGCTTTGAATTCCTCACATTCTATTTCTTTTGGATTCAGGTATGGCTAAAACCTGTCCATAAATTAGAGTGTCAACAAACCCCCAGTTACCTGTGTCCAGTCTACAAGACCAGTGAAAGAAGGGGAACTCTTTCTACAACAGGCCATTCAACAAATTTTGTCATCTCTATGCGCCTACCAACTGATCAACCAGAGAACCATTGGATTTGTAGAGGAGTGGCCCTACTTTGTCAGTTGGATAACTAAAAGTAAAACTGTATATGTTAGTTAGTTATTTCTAGCTATAAGTTTAACACCACAATTTCTTTATAAATGGATAACACAGTCATACGTGTTGTATCCAACATATTCTTTCTAGCCACAACTTTAACATTTCATGATTTTTACTTTTTTAAAACCTGGATTATTAAAACTGGAAATTATAAAAGTTAAAGGAAGCATCTTTCTATATTGTTCCTAGCCATAAATTTCATGTATGATAATTTCCACTGCTTGAAGACTAGGTAACTAAAGATGGACCTTATTTATGTTAAAAATATGCATGTATTGTAAATTTACTAGTAATAAGCTAAGTATATCGTCATACTTTTTAATACAATCTAAAATTAAGCATATTTAATTATTATTCCTATAGACTACATTAGTATACCATAATTTCTACTGCCTAAAAATGATATATATGTATGACTAAAAATCATATCATCAAAAAAGCATGTACCTTTACTGTTTCTAGTCACATATTTCACACACACTGTCATTTTTATAACTTTAGAACTGTATATCTGAGGCTGTAGAAAAATTGTTACAAAGGCATTTATCCTTATTTATCATAGACACTTGCTTAACATATACCTCTTTTCAACTTATTCAAACCGTATAGCTAACACTGGAAATATTCTGTTGAAAAAGCATCTATCCTTGTTCCTAACACTTCTTTGATTTACCATCATTCTTACTGATTCAAAACTCAATAATCAAGACTGGAAATAATCTGTTAAAGAAATATAAGTCATTATTGTTTTTAGCCATGAATTAAATATCCATTATTTTTTCCATTTGAAAAATAGTCCATAAGTAAATCAAAACAACAAAAAAAGACCAAGTTTACAAGTGATGAGAAATGGAAAAGCTAACTGAACTGTATCAGTTTATTCTGATTAAGAAGTTAGCACACAAGATCACAAACAAAAGTTGAAATGGTTTTCAAACAAAACCCAAAACTCAAGTGCTTTCAAATAGTTGACTATTCTTCTTCAGGAGAATAAAGGGTTATGTTTAATGAGTGTGTTGGAATATATAGGCAAACCTTTTTTATTCTCCTGAAGAAGAATATTGTACAGGTTTATGACAGACTTCAAACTGGTAATAACAAGACTCATAAATCTTTCATTACTGCTCATCCTAAACTCTACTTATACTAAAACTGTCAGAACTTGCTGCACTATACTATCTAACAGCATGTGCTGGACTGCTTAATTTAATTTCCTGTCTTATTAGCATGTATTCATTTATTTTTGTGGATAGGCACCAAGTGGTAGGACATACATATGTCTCTTTGCATTGCAAGGAGATCCAAGTGGGACAGCGGTAAGTTTTCAGATTTAAAATCGTGTTCATGTTCCACTGTAAATTTCATATTTACTATTCAAAATGGTTTAAAAAATCACTAACCTATGTTTTTGAATGAAAACAACAAATGATTAATCCTTATACCATTTATAATAAAGTGACTTAAAATGTATTGAAATACTATTTAAGCCACTGTTTTTTAACAAAGCACAAACAAATTAACCACTATACATTGCTTTCAAAAGACCGAGAAATTTGAGAGCTTTCAGAGAGTCAACTCTTCAAAAGCTCTCAATTTTCTGAGTTTTTTGAAACGAAACTTATTTAATTTTTTGGTGATCCTTTGTGCTAATTCTTTCATCACAGCTTAACCATATTGTTGGTAGTTTAATGTATTGTTTATTACATCATAAAAGAAAAAATTAATTAGCACATAAATCAATAGTTTGGTTTAAAGAAATATTAGTTTGTAAAAATCATTAAGAAAAGTAAAATTGTCCTCTAAGTTATAAAAGTAAACAGCCTAATAGACTATGATCATAAATATCAATATTGGAGTTACAGAAGAGTCGGGTTATTGAGCTTTAGACATCCCATACTCAATTCCCTTATTGAATCCAAATTTTCTAATTGTTTTTAAAAAACTATGATATTGTCTTTAACTCCAAAAAGTTTGCAACCATATAACTAGTTTGTGGTGTAATAGTTTAGCTGCAACATTAAACTAACAAATTTAATACTTTGTGGTATTGTAAAATAAACTTAATCACTGGGTGAATTACTAGACTATAATAATAATGGAATATTCAGTAAGGTTTGCATTGTAAAATGCCAATAAGTTTGAATTGACTGCAAATGAAAAAGACTGACACAAACTTTTATTGAATAAAAACACTATATAACAAATCACCAGGGAACTCTGTGATCGAACAGAAAATTGTGATACTTTCTCTTTGTTTTTCAAGGTTGGCTTAACTGTATTAGGCTACTGAGAGTGGACATCACTTGACAAAATTCTGATATGAGTTCACAATACAAACACTTATGCAAAAATCTGAGCAATATCTAACTTTACCTGGAATTATATTCAACCTTATGTTCTTTTAGGGATCCTTGAATGCCACATCATCAAGAAAACCCCATTAATGGAAAAGAGAAATCAGAGGTTTCAGTATCTCTGTCTTCACCCATGACCAACCTGCCAGAAAGTTATGTTAAAAAAATTGTTCAGCAAGTTGACCAGGTGTGAAAATAGGCATGTCTGAGGCCAAGCTTAGGACCACATGTAAACAATCTAACACAGTGAATTTACCATACACAGATCAACATTCTATGTATGTTAAGAAAAATGTAACTAGTCTTTCAAACACAGTTTTACCTTAAAGATGTAATTACCAAAAATAAGCAGTTGTTTATAACTTAACAAGTTTACGTGTCCTAACTATACAAAGGAGTATGTGTATCCACTAGAATTAAAAAACATGTTCTGATTAGAAGAATAGTTCACCATGAATTGTCATTGAGTTGCAGTGAATGCTTACAGTATTGATATTGTGAGTAGAAGTGAGAATAAACAGCAGTTAAGAGTTTGCAAGATTCTTATGATTGCAGATGGTGAAGATGTACCACCACCCTTGACCTGAATAAGTTGCTGCTGTTGTTCTGAAATAAATGTTCTTAACTACAACAGGTTACCACAAATGTTATGTGCAATTTATCTCCAATATTGTTTCAAAAACTCAGGTAGGGAATGACAACTGGAAAGTGTAGTTTAACCTTTCAAATTACATTACTCACAAAACTTAAAGGATAATGAGGTTTGTTTAAATTTGTCTGTTATCAATTTTTATTTTCAAATTTACCATGCTTGTAATACAGGATTACACTAATCCTACCTAGGGATTGCAAGATTATGCACCAATGATTCCTTATGTAATAGTCCTTTATGATAAATGATCCAAATTCTGCAAAGTAAAAGGGTAATTTCAGATAATTAGGAAAGTTGTTTACTGTTGAGATAATGCTAGGTTTATGAATTTTTTTGCTGGTATTGGCATTTGAAAAGAGTGTGCATGCTGATAGAACCAATCAACTGAAACTAAAGTTTGCAAAGCTGTCACACTGCTTTGTGGTGGCTGCATCCAGGCCGAAGTGGCACAGGTCTTGGGGGTGGCACAATTTGTGGCCAGTAGATTGTGGTACAAATACCAGGCCAAATGAAAATACACCAAGTGGCCAGACCAGAGTAACAGAAGGGCAACAGGTACAGAAGATGACTAGTGTCTGTAGAACTTAGCCTTTAGAAACCACACCAGGAGCACTAGGAGCCTCAGGAATGAGCTTCAGCAAGCCATTGGAGTGTTTGTATCATACTCAACAGTCAGGAACAAGCTCCATGAGGCTATGCTTAGGTTCAGGATATCAGTTAAAGCCATTGTACTAACTCCAAGGCATCAAACAACCCAGCTGGCACTTACCCAGAAACATGTCACCTGGACTCTTTAGCAGTGGGCCCCTGTACTGTTCACAGATAAGAGCAGCTTCTGTATATCTTCAAATGATTAACATGTGAGGGTCTGAAGACATGAAGGAGAGCAACATTTGGCCTGTAACATTGTCCATCATCATGCCTTTTGGTGTGGATCAGTCATGGTCTGCGGTGGTATCTACATACATCAAACCTCATTATTTAATTTGTTTACCTGCAGTATTTGTAATAAATAAGTTTCATTGATATGAAATGACATGAAAATGTTTTATAGAATTAAGTTCTGGGTGGGCTATATTCTAAGAAAATAATATTATTACTTTAAAACAAAGCTTGGGTCATACATGCTGTGTGGTAAGAAGCTTTAATCTGCTGTAACAACACATTACTCAAGCTGACCAAAACACTACTGTGTTGCCTAGCATGTACTCACTTAGAATCTATTGCTATCCATGGATATTTAGACAAAGATAATTCTCAAATAGCTCTCACGTGTAATCTGTTGAATACAATTCCCACCACAGCCATTCACAGTGAACACGACAAAATTACTAACAAATTATTTACTTTTTACCTAAGACTTGTATTCTGGCATTACTTTAAAACACGGTGAAGCTCTCATCATGCTACAAAATTTATAATCACTCATAAAACTGATTCATGGTTTGAATATATAAGCTCTTACAAAGTGTTAACGTTTGTGGAGACTTCACGGACTTCATATGTGGTATCTGTTCACAAGAGACCACCCTAGTTGTAATAAAGTCACAATGAATTTTTTATCAAGATACTATTTGATACACATTCACAGTCCTAAAATGTGAACACTTTTCATGTACCAACAGATATTTTTTAGTCATTTAAATCTTGTAAAAGTCTCAGTTTAGAGTGCCTGCACCAATAGATCTTTTAGTTTTTGTTTGCATCATTCATGTCAGTGTCTTGTAAAAGCCTCAGTTTAGAGTGCCTGCACCAATAGATCTTTTAGTTTTTGTTTGCATCATTCATGTCAGTGTCTTGTAAAAACCTCAGTTTAGAGTGCCTGCACCAATAGATCTTTTAGTTTTTGTTTGCATCATTCATGTCAGTGTCTTGTAAAAACCTCAGTTTAGAGTGTCTGCACCAATAGATCTTTTAGTTTTTGTTTGCATCATTCATGTCAGTGTCTTGTAAAAACCTCAGTTTAG
>NW_013667529.1:41963-43939 GCF_000517525.1 Limulus polyphemus
ATCCCACTATTCGTTGGTAAAAGAGTAGCCCAAGAGTTGGCGGTGGGTGGTGATGACTAGCTGCCTTCTATCTAGTCTTGCACTGCTAAATTACGAACGGCTAGCACAGATAGCCCTCGTGTAGCTTTGCGCGAAACAAACAAACAAACCTTCCAGAATTCAGCGCTATCACCAGTCAACACTTCACATCTATTTAACAAATGATTAATTAATTTACAGTTATAACACAAAATTTCAATAGATTCTCTGATATTAAGCTCATTTAATGTATTAGGTTCATTTAAGATTGTTTTATGCCACTGTATTGAGTGACCTGTTTCTGCAACATGATTGGCCAGCGGAGATAATACTGAAATATTCAAAGAAGGCTTCATTGTAAAAGAGTTAGAGCTCTCTTGGCAAACGTTAGTTGCCCAAAACGTTCCAAACAAAAATCAATTAGACATTGGTTTCAGTTCTTTGTGCTTGCTTTATGACGATAGTACCGGACATGTGCACATAAAAGCAAAAAAGACTAACTTAATGTCAAGTTTGAGAAAATATCTGCCGCCTAACGTGACGTTTTCATATTTTGTAGCGCAGTCGAACTAACCTGTTTGCATTTAGCGCATAATATTCCAGTTAAAAATGTTCAGAAGTGGACGATGAACGTCTCAGTGGTATTACTAGTTTTTAGTTTCTGAGCTACAGAAATTATTGTAAAAACGCTGACTTTATGTGTCATTAGTATAAAAACCATACAATAACCTAAACCTAGTACTGAGTACTTTAACAATACTGACAGTAAACTAGTGATCTGGATTTAAATGTGTATATAATCAGAACCCAACAGAGCTTTTATTGTACTTTACAACACATATGACACACAAAACAAACACTATACCAAGTACCTAAACTTTTGTAGATATATTTCTGTACTTACAGGTACGCTACAGAATACATATAGATGATTATTTCAACTTCCATTATGCAATAGTATAGATTCTTCCATTACTAAATGCTTTTAGAAGTAAAGTTATTGCACAGTTTTGTTGATTTATGGCACGTGTTTGTTGGAAAATTAAGATACTTTATTTAATCAGCAGTAGCATTTCTTCGTCAGCTAACTTGAAGATTTTGAAATGGCTCAAAAGGTCGTATTAATGATATATACGTTGGTCAAAGATTCTTCAGGCACGACTGGCTGCACTTAAAAACACATACATGTATGTTTTTGTGACGCTATAGGTGGTCCAGAAAATTAGGTGATTTCGCTTTTACTGTATTAAGGGTACTTGAGGCATGGTGATCAACCTTTCACTGTTTGCTGTAGTTAGTAAATCTTTCAAATAAAGCGGTTCATTAGGAAAGTTCCCAACATGGGTTTCGTTTTGTGTTCACAAAGATAGCGGAATTCTCTTCTGAATACACTCTGACAAAAAACAACAAAAACATCCTTTTCAAGCGCAATCAGTGCTTTCAGTTTTTAGTGTAGCTTTTTGAAGAGACCTTTCAGTTGCTCAACACAAGTAAGCTTTATCTCGGCAGGTTTATAACAAGATAAATTTGTTTTAGGATTCATTACATTCACGCTTACATTATTTCTGAAATTTGCCTTAGCTCGGCTGGTTAGTCTGTAAGCACAGAACTCGTATAAAAAGAAAGTCTTGAGTGTAGACACGGTATTCATTAGTTTGAATTCTTTCGAGTTTCCTAAGAAACGCAATTAATATAGATTGAAGTAGTAACTTGTATGTTGTAACTCACTTCAATAGGATTTTATTTTTAAGACAAGGCGTGTTCAAGACGCTAATAAAGCGTGATTTGCCGAATGTAGCAGTATGTGGTAAATTTCATGAACATGTAAAATTTGGCGGTTTTACTGATATGGGCATTATTAATTGGTGTGATTGGTTCCTATTTGTATGGTCCGGCATGACCAGGTGGTTAAGGCACTCGACTCGCAATCTGAGGGTCGTAGGTTCGAATCCCTGTCA
>NW_013667529.1:44173-65445 GCF_000517525.1 Limulus polyphemus
AAAAGAGTAGCCCAAGAGTTGGCCGTGGGTGGTGATGACTAGCTGTCTTACACTCGTGTAGCTTTGCGCGAAATTTAAAACAACAAACAAACAATCCTATTTGTATACTTCGCATTTTTTACTTAATTTGTTAATGTAACGAGAGAATTCTGTACACGCTCAATGGATAAATTAGATTGTCTACTACATGTACCTCTCAGTGGGAGAGTTTTCCGCAAAATCATGCAGCTAACTTGTTGTAATAAACAGATATATAAATTTCATTAACGTGTATAAAAAGAAAAAAGAAATGCCCCCCCCCAGTTTCACAGCGGTATGTCTGCGGACTTACAACGCTAGAAACCGGGTTTCGTTACCCGTGGTGGGCAGAGCACAGATAGCCCTTTGTGTAGCTTTGTGCATAAATTCAAAACAAACAAACAAAAAGATGTGACTGATATTACTAATTTGTGGTACATATACATACAACTGTTTGTAGATCCCGATAGGACCCAGTTATCATATTCCTAGAAGTCCATATCCCATCACATTCCTAGAATTATCGATATCCCATCAGATTTTAAACATGTTTTTCTAAACTATTTATGCACCATGTTGCTTGTGAGTCCATGGCTTTGTTTGTTACATGATTCATAATAACATGAGAATCACAAAAACTAAACAAAAATACCAACAGTAACGAAATTACTGCTGGGATTCACATTTATTTTACGTAGAAAACGAGTCATTTCACCCAAGATAATATATATATATATTCTATACGATGTAATATATGGACCTTAACCATAATAAATGGTATAAAACAAGACGGTAATTTGAAAGCTATAAGGTTATTAGGCATCTGATTTTTCTTTAATTGAACGCTTTAGCGACTATTTCATTAAGGCCTTCAAGGTAATCAACAATTTGTTTACGTTCAAAGCTATATATTTGAAAGGTTGGTTGAAAAATAGTTTCAATAGTTATAATAACTTTTGAAGATTTACTAACAAAATCAGTAACATAGACTTGGAGAGTTCGTCGGATAGTTGATCTTACCTTATACTTACTGACAAACAAGTCAAGCTTATTTATATATATATCTCCGAAACATTTTGCAGTTGGAATGACAAACTTAAATTTAAAGACATTCCATATTCTTACTTTTTTTGCTGAAAAATACATGAAGTTTTAATCTTGAACCTATTCTCTCGTCATATTTAAACAGCTTTTATCTGTGAGAATGTTATTAGGATAATAAATAATCTCCTATTCGGTTACCTAAAAGTACCCACTTCAGGAGGCGAGCGCTGTCTCGATTCTGTTCACTCCGAATCTTGGCATTCTAAGTCTGTAAACGTTGACCTACCGGAAGCCCTGCTAACTGGTTTCCTTCCTTGTAGTCTGCAACTATACCTGAACCAAAAAGGTCTCTGATCTTGACATTTAGCCCTCTGTGTGCATAAAGTGTCATTCAACTGAACAAACAAACTAACTAAAGTGTGCATCAAGCATAGAAGACATAGGTTTGTAATAAATTAGCTGCTTTTTTTTTAAGTTATGGGCCGATGTATTGGGAAAAGGTGTTTCTAAGTTCGAATTATGGAGCAGTGTAACAGAAAGGCTTCCTGGTGTCATGCTTTAAAAATGTATGACCAACCTGTACGGGCCAGCAAGTTTAAAGTAGTAGGGTTGATTGAGAAAGAAAGGATCATTGAAAGTATCTTGATTATCCTACAAATACCAGCATGAAATATATAAGCCTGTGCAGCTTAATTACTACTTAAACTATAAATCTTTTTGAGAGAAAAAATTGTTACCACGAGTTTTAGTTTTGCATAGTACAGATAACCTACGGTGACCAAAATGTTTAAAGTGTTCTTAGACTATTAGGTAATCAGAACTCACCAAAACAATCATCCAACGATCCACAAAAATTACTAATATATGTGCTATTTCTGTCGAATCCTAGTGGTTTTTACTTAGAGGTTGTATTTGTAAAATTGAAGTGTGTCTGAATTTTGCAAGCATTATTGAATGTGTTATATCGATATTATGACAGAATAAGATAGTTGTAACAAGCTCTGCCTTAACAACAGTGGAAGAAACGTGTATATGATATGGCTTACTGGTGAGGCGTTATTTGAGATCATCATGTTCAGAATCCTAGCTAACATAGCTGTATGTTCACTGACCTATAGAAGATGTGCTAATTGAACATCCACTAGTTCTTGGGAGAAGTGCATTTACCATTTCTATTATGAGATGCAGCATGTATATCACAACTAGATTAATGTCTTTTTCTACAAAAGGTCGAGTCATGACCTGACTGGCTGTGAGATTTAGCCTTAGTTTGCTAACTGGACTTTGATCCTATCAGAGATTGAATTTAATTTAAGAGTTTTCCATTCTAATTTTTGATATAAAAAGCCATGATTTTTAGCCACTGGTTATCCAGATTTTGATACTAAACATCTAATGGTAGCCTACCCAACAAAAATACCAGCTGTGTAATATTGAGGAAGACTTCCTGTCAGCAGATTCGGCGTATGAGTATTACTCCAGGAAAGAACCTGGACTGTGAGACCACCAAACCTATTCAAGCATAGGATGTTCCCTTAGCTCCACTCCAACAGCTGTTACTCTTTGCCAACCTTATTTGGGCTCTAACATTTGCCGTGCTGTGAGAGACTTCCTCGCCTACAACTCTGACCGCCCCCGTTGCTCGTGGGCCATCATTGATACAAAAGAATAGAAGAAATGGACCCTATTCACTATCTTATTGAAGGTTATTTCAACAACCAGCGAACGAGATCAAGGATCGAGTGATATCTCGTGAACCGTGGGTCCACCTCATCTACAATTCAAAGCATGTTCCTTGAGCTTACAAAAGTCTGGGAATTCGAAGAAAAAGGGCCAGAAGCACTTTGACAATAAGTAATCTGCAGAGCAATTTTGAAGTGTTACGTAGGGGTCGTGTGGCTTCTAATCCCTAAAGCCTAACATTTATTCAGGTAGAGCAATGGTGTTAACGTTACCAAGACCAGGCCACACAACTCAGTAGATGTTTGGTTCCTCTGCTAGCAAAAACTGAGCTGATGGCATGGGAGAAGTTAGAATGAGAATTATCTGATATTGATGCAGAACTGTTAGTCAAAGTGTCAATCATAGTTATATTTTAGTAAGGATATCCATGGTATGATTATAAAGGAAAACACTTCACTTCACTTTCAAATCGACAACAGTCTCAAACTTTGATTAACTTGAGGGCAGCTCACAAAAAAAAGTAAAGCGATGGCTGTAATTGTTAATGATACATAAAAAGAAAAACATATAAGCATATGTATTTGTGTGTTTATACAGTTTAAATTCCGAAGGTGTGCTCAACATAAACATTTTAAGAACTTAATGTGCGTTGTAGGAAAAATATATATAAAATTTTACCATTCATAGATAGCGATTAATGTATTTATTATATCTTATAAGTAATTTTAAACTTTAATAACTAAAATATTGATATATAACTTTACTATCGTTCTGGGTATTGAAAAAATATATCATAAAGAAATATATATACCGTTCATTATCTAAATAACTTCGTTTATATATATATTTCTTTTTGGAGAAAGATTTGAATTTTGTATTCATGACAAAGCTACCAGGGATATTTGTTGCCGTCCCTAATTTTGAACGACCGTAAAGAGAAAGGCAGCTAATCAGCAGCATACTCCACACTAAGGGATTGACTGTCACTATTGTAACGCACCCACAATTTAAAATACGGGAAATATTTTTGTAATATCACATGTATCCGAAAGCGGTTCTCGAGGTCTGAAATCCAGAGCTTCTACAAAAATATTATTGGAAAGTCTCCAAGAGATGGCATCATAGTCACAAAGGAAGTTGAATGTTACGGACTGGAACCTGGATAAAGCCTTGACTACATTACGTAACGGTGGCAGGTAGACATACTGAATGTAAACTGCAAAACACATAAATATATCCGCTACTTGGGAAATTCAAACCTGTTATTCAGGCAGACTGTAATAAACTTCAATGTTAATGTGTTGCAATAACATTGTAACGTCACATTTGTTACAAACCTTGCCTTGAAAAAAAAGAACTGATTACCATGTTCAATTGTAACTACAGATTTTATAAGTAGTTTGAAACAAATTCAAACCAATGATCTGAGATCATACGAAACATGTTAAATTTTATCAACATGGTTAGGAAAAACAAGGTTGGCTGAAACAAGCACGGGTAGATCACATACTTCTAGGCAAAAATATACATAAATCAATGGTGTATGTCAAAATATATGTAATACAAACCAATACAACACTTAAATGTTCCTAAACGCTTGATTCATTGTTACATACTCAAACACGTACACACCACAAATACATAACACCTATACGCACATGAATTGATACTATATACCAAAACACGTATACACCACTAATATTTGTACCTATAGCATAGACAGAGGGTGTGAAACCACCTGGTGGGGCAATTAATAATTTTAAGGCTGTCATAAAGTACATCTCCGTGTTTTACCATGCATATTTTAGAAACTGGTCCAGTTGAAGTGTTTAAATGCAATAGTTTTCTGAGGATCGTACTCCCTGATCGCCGTTGAATTTCTATATTCAGTTTTTGCATGCACTTTAGATCCCCAGGTATGTTTTGCTTTTTCCGCCTACTGTATAATGCACGAGTCATTATTATATACATGAAAATGCACGAATATGGTAATTCAAAAAAAAAAAGCAAACACGTAGTTACCCGATCACGGCAATAACAGAGATTCGCGGACCTTACGTATGGAAGGACAGGTTTAGTGATTTGTCACGGGTAGAATGAAAGAGACAAGATTTGATGTTGAAGTTACAGCAAAAGACAAACATTTATTAATAAAAAACAAATGAATAATGGCTGATCGAATTGCAGTGGCTCAACAACTGTGTTGTGGTGAAGTTTAGATACAGAGAAAATAAACTGTATCTAATAATGGACGGAGTTAAATCACATTCGATCAACAGATGCTGGAAGAAACAACGAAAAACGGGGAAAGATTTCACGAAAAACAAATTTGCCTGAAAGCGTCAAAACTGCGTTGACAGTTCACCTTCTCCCAAGAATGTGTTACGTGTGTCATTTGTACACAAAATAAAGTAGGGTCAGTCACGGCAGAACCAATGATTTGACCCGTAACGTTTTTTTCTAAAACCTAATCAGAGTATCTTCGCTATTGAACGACGTTATATCCCATCATTATTAGCTGACGGTCAAGTAATGCCACTATTAGAATAGTTTTAAGCTAAGCGATGGCGTTACGGCTGGTCCTTGCTAATTTAGGTGTTGTGTGCGCTCATTGTTAGTCCAAATATTATATGCACGGCTATAAATTTAATAGATCTACTATAAACTAGTACAGCTTAGAGCTACAAATTATATATACAAAATTAAATATTTAAATTATGTTTCACTTTTCTTTTGGGCTAATGATTGTTTTATTTTGTTTTCATGTTTTTATTATTAACTGGGTGCCTCAAAAGATAGAAGTGGCCTGGGCCACGCTGTAGTCCCAACAGGGCCTGCATATAACTACATAACGAAAATTGTTTCCTTCCCTTAGGGATGCCCCCCAGTAGCACAAGATGTTTGCGGACTTACAACGCTAGAAACCGGGTTTCGATACCCGTGGTGGGCAGAGCACAGATAGCCCTTTGTGTAGCTTTGTGCTTAACTTTAAAAAAACAAACCTTCCCTTAGTGCCCTATCACTGGTAGGCAACAATGCCGCTAGATGCGTAATATTATGTCATGCCTGGCGTGTCTACTGTAACTTGTATCACAAGTGGCTAGACACAGAAAGCATGCGCAGTGAAACATTTATTTATTTATTTATTTTTACTTGTGTAAATTTTTTTTTAATTTCCATCACAATTAGAATCAGCAGTCGTGTTCAATTTTTAAATTAAAGAAAAACTAGAAATTTTCTACTGATTACTTTGCGTTATATAAGCAGAACTAAGTTGTGTAAGAACACAACCCTCGTAATATTTACGCTCAAATGCGCATGCGTTAAAAATATTAGCGGCATGACCTACATTTTCAATAAAGTTTTCCCTTGTTGACGCTGTGGCTACTTGATCCGCTCCGGGAACAAAAATGCTAGCTTGATGAGAAAAGTTAATCAAAAAAAAATATATAGTAGTAATTAATAAATAGTGTTAAAATAAATACATATTTTTGAGTAATTAATCCTTACTCTAATTTTGATTTGTAAACGACTCATAAAAAAAAGATACAAATTACACTTCACCAACTTAATCTGATTTACATCATAATAGTTATTGTTCATGCAATTAGGTAAAATGGTTAGCGTCATTGTGTCTGTTGTTTCCCAGCCAACCTGATTAGCCTCGTCGGCACTCTATATGGCGGATATGATGCGATTGACATATTTTATCTAACTTTCACTCTTAAGTTCTTGGTTTTACTTTGATTGTGTTATATTACGGTTCCCTTAATTGTGGGTTCGAATCTCCGTCACCTCACGTGCTCATCATTTCAGCCGTGGGGACGTTATAATATTACGGACAATCCAACTATTCGTTTGTAAAAGAATATCTTAAGAGTGGGCGGTAGGTAGTGTTGACTAGCTCCTTCCCTCTAGTATGTCGCTGCTAAATTAGGGACGTCTAACACAGATAGCCCTCGAATAATTGGCGGTAGGTAGTGTTGACTAGCTCCTTCCCTCTAATATGTCGCTGATAAATTAGGGGCGTCTATCGCAGATAGCCCTCGAATAATTGGCGGTAGGTAGTGTTGACTAGCTACTTCCCTCTAGTATGTCGCTGATAAATTAGGGGCGTCTATCGCAGATAGCCCTCGAATATGTTCACGCGAAATTCAAGACAAACTCTATCGCTCTAATGTAAATTTGCTTCCGGCTCCCCCTTAAGAATATAATACAGCTATTCTACGAAACAGTAGATAACTTTCATGATCGTATCCTAGGACTGAATTTAGCATATGATCTCGACCGGAATTAGGAGCTTACAAATTAGAACTTTGAATTTAAATTTTAAACTACACAGACATATATATATATATAATGGGAAAGTGGAATATATGGTATTTGCATACCACATCTATAACGCATAAGAATCACAACTATACCTAATACGTATGTACGCATACAACATGTGCATATCACTAATGTCTACCTAAACGCACACGACTAACTAATACATATCAAAACATGTATACATTACTAATATTTGCCAAAAACGCAAACTACTGACTGTTATATACCAGAAACCGTATATATCACTAACATATACCAAAATTCACTACATACCATAACATGTATACATCACTAATACATACCTAAACGCACATGACCAACTACTATATACCAGAACACGTACACATCACTAGTATATATCCAAACTTATCTTATTGACAACTGTGTACGAGAGCACGTATATATATCATTAGTATATATCAAAACGAAAATCACGGACTATAATATACTACAACTCGTATACATCACTAATGTATGCCAAAACACACATGACTGACTATTATATACCAGAACACGTATATATCACTGAATGTGATTAAACGCAGATGACTGAGTACTATATATCAGAAGACTTATGCGTTACTAATCTATACCAAATCGCACACGATTGACTACCAGAACACGTATACATCATTAATATATACAAAAACATATAATATTGATCACTATATACGAGAAAATTTATATAAATATATATCACTAGCATATAACAAAATGCACATGATTGACTACTATATACAAAACTCACATGACTACAATATACGAGAACTTGTATATATATCACTAATGTATACTAAAACGTGCATGATTGAATGGTATATCCCAGGACTTGTACACATCGCTAATATATATATACCAAACGCACATGATTGGATAATGTATCCCAGAACACGTATACATCACTAAGGTATACCAAAACGCACATCATTGACCACTATATACCAGAACACCTGTACATCAGTAAAGTATACCTAAATGTACATGATTGACCACCATATACGTAACTAATATATTCCTAAGCTACTGTAGACCAGACCATAATACATTACTGATTTGTACCAAAACCTACATGATTGACTAGTATATACCAGAACACGTATAAGTCACTAATATATTCCAAAACGCACATGATTCATTAATGTGTATCAAAACACGTATACATCACTAATATATTCCTAATCGCTAATGATTGACTACTATATACCAGAACATGTATCCATCACTAGTATATATCAAAACACGCATGATTGACTTCTAAAGACCAGAACATTATACATCACTAATATATTGCTAATCGCTAATGAATGACTACTAAAGACCAAAACATTATACATCACTAATATATTCCTAATCGCTGATGAACGACTACTAAAGACCAGAGCATTATACATCACTGATATATTCCTAATCGCTGATGAACGACTACTAAAGACCAGAGCATTATACATCACTGATATATTCCTAATCGCTAATGATTGACTACCAGAACATGTATACATCACTACTATATATCAAAACGCGCATTATTGACTTCTAAAAGACCAGAACATTATACATCACTAATATATTTCTAATCGCTAATGAATGACTACTAAAGACCAGAACATTATACATCACTAATATATTCCTAATCGCTAATGAATGACTACTAAAGACCAAAACGTTATACATCACTAATATATTCGTAATCGCTAATGATTGACTACCAGAACATGTATACATCAGTAGTATATATCAAAACGCGCATGAATGACTACTAAAGACCAGAACATTATACATCACTAATATCTTTCTAATCGCTAATGAATGACTACTAAGGACCAGAACATTATATATCACTGATATATTTCTAATCGCTAATGATTGACTACTATACACCAAAACGAACATGAATTAGTAGCATATTGTATACTAAAAAAAAATTGTAAATTAAGACAAACATAGAATCGGCCGTATACACCAAAGCAAGTTTACATCTCCAATATATTTCAAATACACATAGATCAATATTATATACCACAATTATATCAAGATCACACTGAGCACATGGGTACATTAAAATCTATATCAGATACTAGTACATTCTTAAATGTTGTAACGTATTACAATTTGAAATGGTCTGACACCGAGCTAAATGATACTTTAGATTTAGTAGTTAAATTGTACTTTGGATTTAGTATTTAAATGTATGCCATTTATCTTTAATTTATGATATTTGCCAACAATATTGATACACAGTTTTCTTTTTTAACACAAATATGTTTTAATATACAAACAACAATACAATTTACAATAACAGTTATTACAAATAGTTATTACAAACAATGATTTATATACAAAAGTTTTACAAACTTACAAGCAATATAAAGTTTTCTTTCACATTTAACACTATAAGCTATGCATATTTCTAAATATAAACTTAATCTAAACAAACGTTGATATTAAAATAAATATATGATAATAAATCCGTAACAATGTACACCAATAAAATGTTAATACTAAATGATACCAATCTGCAATGCAATAGTACATATGAAATATACAAAAATGTACATGAATCTCCAGTACAAACAAAAATAATCACATGCCTCTTTAGTACATAAAAAATGTCATTCTAAACAATAGTGAACAATAAAATGTACATGAATCGCTGAGGTTAAATATGTAGTTAAAATCACTAGTGTTGAGACAAGTGAGACTTGCATGTGATATTATTTATGAAACCTATTTTGTGAAGTAAGAAAATTTCTGTGACGTGTGATGTGCGTCAGGTTTTTGTTATTGTTTTTTTCATTTGTCATCTTGATATATATAGTGTAAAAAGAAGGTTTGTATTAAACCTGGTCCTGTTAGGAAGGACATGTTCTGGGAGTGGCCCTCCAACAAGGGAAACTTTAGTAAGTCAAAAAGGGGGACTTGGGTATAAATCTGCCACACACTTGATCACGATTGTGCTTTTCACGTGTTTTTCAGTGAAGAGATGATCGAGAGATTGAATGGGCGAGATAAAGTAGAGAAGGAGAATCTGTGCTGGATGAGACCTCTACAAGTTTTAGAACATTGGTTTTTAAATGTGTTGTTTTCAGAGTAAGCGATCGAAGGTAAACGCGAAAACCGAAGAGAACGTAGTAACTTTATGCATCTTTTGCATGCGTTTTCTTTTTTTAACCTATTCAACTCTCGAGAAGGCGCTATAATCGAGGATACGTGAAAAGGACCTTTGTGTTGAGTATTCTCGGGTTGTACTGTTTGTGTCTCGGTTCCTAAGCGTTGAACAATCCATACCTAAGTAAATTAATAACATAGTACAACTGTTTCCTTTACTAAATTGTAATTCTGTACTATTGCAATTCGTGATTTGGAACGTGCTAAGTGTTATGTTCAGAAAATGTTCTTTATTATCTGCTAAGCAAGTTGACAATATATAATACCAATCACATGAAACAAAATGAAAATTATAAAGTAAAATGGGTATGGACTTTTACTATATAAAAAAGTATATTGTAATGGACTAGAACACAAACAAACAGCCGCTACAGCCAGGGTTGAAACACGGAAATGAATTTTTTTAAACTATAAAAACCAAAGAAGTCGAAAATTAAACTTTCTAACAATTGGAATGCACATTTTATATCATCCGAAAACACCGTTATTAAGTATGTGCCTGACCAAGACTTGCTACTAACATTAAAGAACAACATACCATAAATATCATGGTTAATATTTCAATAAATAAACGAGTTAGGAAAATGAAACAGAAGAATAAAAAACCTAATTTCAAAATAGCAGCATTCCGTATTTAAACAACTACAAAATCGCTCATGAAGTAACTTGTTGAAGCTTAGACATTTTTTTATTCATACGTTAGACCTACAGATTACATTGCATGTGACCATAACTGTATGTAATATTTCGCAACATTAATAGTATCTGTATGTCACTACTAGAGAAAATTAGTGTCAGTTTCCTAATATACACGAACGTATTAAAAATCAATATAAACAGCTAGAAGGTGAGGTAGTGTTTTAATGTACTAAAATTTCGTAGCTAAACTAAACGACAGAAGGTATCATAAATGAGGGGTAAACAAAACAAAATAAAAATAGATTACGCTACCTCACGCTCCTTCCCCCTTAGAAATCAAAGTGATGACAATAATTACTTCGTATAAATTCCCAGTTTTCGCATCATTACGTCTAGCTCCATCTTCATACTGACATCATGAATCCCTTACAGTTTATGTACAGATACCTTACAAAGAAAAACAATTCACGCTTTTGAATCTTCATCTTGATCATCTCTAGCTTCCAGTTCGGCTTACTGGAAGTTTATTAAGTGTTCGAAGATCAGCTAAACTGCGATAATTCACTCTACAACCTGGTCATAAAGTCTCTTGAGTAGGTTGAGCAGGATCAGAGGAAAGTCATCAGCAGAATCCGTTGAAGGATGAGAAGTGGAAACACTAGCAGAAGTGACCACCAAATCTTCTGTAGTTGACAGTTTCGTTTTGTCGCAATTGCCTAGGACGATTACCATCTGCTCCGTTGTCAAGAGAATTTTCACTGTGGAAATATGTGTATCTCTTTATATTAGAGAAACATGAAATCAACCTTTTAGTTGCACCTGATGTAGAATCTCTTAATTCGTACACTAATGGAGTAGCACACTTAGTAACTTTGAAAGGTCCCTTCCACTTTGGAGTATATTTTACAGCAAAATTATTCACTGAAGAAGATAATGAATGTGTTCTTGATAATACCAAGTTACCTACGTTAAATATAACCGGGTGTCTTTTATGGTTGTAGGCTTTTCGCTGTCGCTTCAGAACCTTTTCAATATTGGATCTTGCCTTCTGTATGACACCTTGCAATTCTGCTGTTCATTCTTCTACAGTTTAAAGTGCTGATGGATATTTCGTTAGTCGGTCCCAAGGAAGGAAGATCTTTCGTCCCGGATGAAGTTTGGCTGGCATGTAATCAATAGACTCATGAATAGAAGTTTTAAGAGAAAATTCAGGTAAATCATTGTTCCAAACTCTATGATTTTTCTCAACGTAAACAGATATCATTCTACCTGTATTCCTATATTCCTCACGCCATAGAGCATACCTCTGTAGGCCACATGCCCAACACACTTTCAAATCACATTTTTACCATTGCTTCACCTAGAACTAGATGTGCCTATTCTTCTAAAAGACGCACTTATGCAGAAGTTACGGCTTCCACCCCTGTTTCCAGAAACTTCTCCCTAAGCTCTTAACCTGATACACAATCCAAGAATCCCGCACCATTCACACACCCTGATACTACTGTAGGTCACACTTCTACAGGTACAAAACCCTTTTCTACCATTACTTATGCTAAATGCAGTAGTTATGGATATTTTAATCACCACTTTTCACAAAGTCCTAAACTTGACGACCTTCATATCACCTATATTTCTATTTACTATTTCAGTTATGTTAGACTGAGGATGGTATGGACTTGTAAAGATATGTTTAAATCCCATAGCTTTACATGTTTCATCCATCAAATGAGACACAATTTGGGGCCCATTATTGGATACAATAATGTTTGTAATACCATATCTACACAAGTGTTCATTAATTAGTTTCTTTGCGATCGGCTTAGTAGTTATATAATTCGACCCATTTACTGAAATAATTTGTTACAACCAGAAAATAACTATTCCCGGTATTAGACTTAGGATAGGGTCCCATGATGTCTACTCCTATTATTTCACCAGGTTCCATTACTTTCGTGCTTTGCATAAATCCAGCTGGCCGTTTTTGATCAAGTTTAGTGGTTTGACAAAAATGGCATGGTACTACATAATTTTTAATGTCCTTTTTTCATACCTGGCCAATAATCACGTCTGAATACTTTATCTATTGTATTTCATCATTCCTAGCAGCCCTTTTGTGTAATAAAGAACATTATCATTCAAGACATAGTGTTTGAATTTATTTACAGTCTCTGTAACTATGGTAGAATCATCTAACAACTGTCCAATTTTCAAATAAGAATAAATTTAGGTGATAGATTACCGACATCCAAATCTGGAGTTTCGTCTTGGGGGGGGGGGGGGAACGAAAACAGTGCTCACCCTTTTTCTTGGAATTAACATGAAACTTGCTTTATTTTCGGGAATGCCTTTGCACACTGGGAAGAGGGGGGTCACTTTTCACTTGATATGCTTCCTTAGTAATGATATAAAGGTTCAGCAATTGTGAAAAACTGTGGAAAGAACTGATTATACCAGACACACATATCTAAGAATGTGCTTAACTTCTTGCAAGTCTTTGGAGTTGAGAAGTCTTTGACAATTTTCACTTTGTTATCATTAGTGTGTATTCCCCCAGAAGTGAGTTTAAGTCCTAAATATGGTACTTCTGGTTAGCAAAATTTGCTTTTAAATTTTTTTACACTAAGATTAGCTGTATGAAGCTTGTAGAAAACCAATTCCGGGTCTTTCAGGTGTTGTTCAAATGTATGGAAATGCCCATGATTTAGATCTATATACTAGAACACGTTTATATATACATGTAGATATGTGTATCACTAGTATATATCAAAACGCACATGACTACTACTATATGCTAGAACATGTATGCATCACTAATATATATATACCTAACGCACATAATTGACTACTATATACAAAAAGAAGCATGATTTAGTAGCATACTGTATACTAAATTTTTTTTGCAAATTAAGACAAACATAGAATCAACCATTTACATCAAAGCAAGTGTACATCTCCAATATATTCCAAGTACACATACATCAATATTATATACCACAATTATATCAAGATTACGCTGAGCACATGGGTACATTAAAATCTATATCAGATACTAGTACATTCTTAAATGCACACCCCTAAAATGTTTATACTAAATGATACCAATCTGCCATGCAATAGTATATATGAAATACACAAAAATTCATGTATCTCCAATACAAATAAAAATAATCACATGCCTCTTTAGTACATAAGAAAAGGCATGCTAATCATTACTAATTTGTTAACAATATAAGCATTTCAACATGCAGTTGCTCCTGCTAAAGCTTTATCCCCAAGTCTTTGGATGGTGGCAGAAGAAGAAAAACCTAATTCTAAAATAAATAAAACAATATTCCGTATTTAGACTGCCTGGCACGGCCAGGCGATTAGGACGTTTGACTCGCAATCTAAGGATCGCTGGTTCAAACATGCTCACCCTTTCAGCCGTGGGGGCGTTATAAAGTGCGGTCAATCCTACTATTCGTTGGTAAAAGAGTTGGCACTGGGTGGTGATGACTATCTGCCTTCCCTCTAGTCTTTTATTGCTAAATTAGGAACGACTAGCGCAGATAGTCCTCGTGTAGCTTTGCGCGAAATTCAAAACAAAACAAACCGTATTTACACAACAACAAAATCATTACCAGCATCGAGTAATAATAAGCAATAATAACTTTCAGCTATCGCTCATGAAGTAACTTGTTGAAGTTTGTTATAGTGCTTTTATTCACTCTTTGTGACAATAACTGTATATAATCATTTGCAACATTAACAATACATGTACGTCACCACTAGGGGAAACCCGTGTTAGTCTCATAATACATACAAATTTTTTAATCAACATGATCAGCTAGAAGATGAATTAGTGTTTTAATGCAACTAAACTTTCATAACTAAATTAAATGATACAAGAAATAATAAATTAACGGTAAATAAAACTATAGTGAAATAGAAATAAATTTCGATACTTCACAATATATATCATTAGGGCATAACAAAATGATGACAGTATAAATTAAAATGTACATGGACTTCTAATATGCAACAAAAAGCATATGAGTCACTAAGGTATAACAAAATGAAGACAGTATAAAGTAAAATGCACATGGATACCTTCTATATAATAAAAAAAGCATATGAATGACTAAAGTATAATGAAATCAAGACACTATCAAGTAAAATGCACATGTTATTCTATTATCTACCAAAAAGCACATCAATAACTAGGGTATAACAAAATGAAGAAGGTATAATGTAAGATGCACATGTATTTCTACTAGATAATCAAGTACACATCAGTCTCTAGGGTTTAACAAAATGAAAACAAGATAAAGTAAAATGCACGTGGTCTATTAGTATATGACTAAAAGGACATTAATAATTACCTGGATACCACGCGTAACGCAGCCAGACGATGGGGGAGCCAATAATGTCACCTGAGATAATGACGTCATAGTTCCTCAAAGTGTTACCAGAGGGCGCTGGCACTATGCAATGATGTCACTAGAGCGGATAACGTCATAGTTCCACGAAGTGAAACCAGAGGGCGGGTTGCTAAGGGCACGTTGAAAGGTTGCCATGACAGGTGGACATGACATCCACGAAGTGGATCAACATGTCTGAAATCAATGACTAGATTTGATTATGATCTAAAAACAATACAGTCGCTTAACGTATTAAACATTTCACTAATTCGTTAGTTCTATATTTAACAATACTTTTAAATTTTCTGACCTTTTATATGTAAATCACTTATCCTTCTGAAAAGGACGCTTATTTAACATCCAAACTTACTACAATCTTACTATTTCACTAGTTTGTCTTTATCCTTATAACTATGTTCTTGACAGAATATTTGATTTTACACGTTTCTTTATAGTTTTAACAAACGTATTTTACAAAGGTAAACAGGGTTTAACAGGAATGCATACATTTAATCGTGTATTTTTTACACAGATGTTTCTATACTTTTGTAGGACAGCATGCATGTTTCAACATGTCTCATGTTATCCTGGAGAAAGCATAAATGGTTATTTAAACATATAAATTACATTTTAAGCATCTCGTTTCACCACATCAATGAAACTCTGTCTTACGTTTTTTCCTGTCAATAATTACAACACATTTTCTACATTGGTAAAACTTTTCATATGAATATACTGTTTCTTTTGAATTCTATTTTTTGTTCATTTAAATGTTCAAATGTCTTGTCACAATCTGAACAGTAATAACTTACCCCGAGGAAACCTTTCGTTGACGTGATAACGTCAAAATGATTATCATAGTATCATGTGAAAATCTTTTTTGGGATGTGAAGAAACTTTATAAATTACATGGTTGAAATTGTCCAAAAACACAATGTGTAGTTGAAAGCTAATCCAGTGTGTATGATAGCATATTGGGCTATGATAAAGTGTGAGTTTTATGTAAGAACACTGAATTGTATAATTCATGTTACCGAAATTCTTTGAAATAATCACTTGATTTATAATTAAAGGTTATTATGTACATTTGGAAAAACAGATTGCGAGTCGAGCGCCTTAACCACCTGGCCATGCCGGGCCCCAAAAAATAATATGTGTAACTTATAGTGTTGGATATGTATTGCGTGTAACGAATTTGTTATATATTTGTTTTAATTACAACGTTTATTTGGATTGAGTTTATATTTAAAAATGTACCTAGTTTACAGTGTTAGTTACGTACTGTGAAACTCCCGCCAATTCTCCAAGGTTGTAGAATATTTGTGAATGTAAGAATTGACAATATATCCACTTCCGTAACCAGTTAAATATAGCTCAGAATTGTTGTTGGAATTTTCGAGAAAAACCTTTCCCGTGCCTATAAAAGCAGCCAAGGCGACGCGCCAAAATAGAGAAAGCTTAAAAAGTTGGTTAGGAACCGGCTATAACCGTGTATGCTATTAAATCGTGATTTATAGATTTCGAACGTCAGTGGATTCTCTTTGGACGTTAGTATCTTCCCAAAAGTATTACTGAATTCTCATCGGACATTAGTGGTTTGATGAAAATATTATCTTACTTCAACGGTCTGACAAAGCTAGCTAGCTTGTATGTACATCGACTTCAAGTTAACTCGCTGGATATTCTCTGAACTAGAAAGAAGATTTTATGTTGTATGTAAGTTAGTGACATTTTTGTTTAATAAAACTTTGCTTGTGTTAACTATTCGTAATAATTGTTGTTATAAATTGTACTGTTGGTTATATATATTAAAACGTATTTATGTGAAAAACGAAGACGGTGTGTGTCAATCTTGTTGGCAAATAGCTTAAATTAACTAAAATATCGGCTTCAAACTATTTTAAATTCTCAATACGTAACAATGACGACAATATAAACTAAAATACACATGGACTTTATTTACTATAAAACTAAAAGCACCTGAATCACTAGGGAATGGTGGGTAGAGCACAGACAGCTCATTGTATAGCTTTGTGCTTAACTTCAAACAAACAATCACTAGGGTAATAGAAAAAGTAAAATGCATACAGATTCCAACTACATAATAAGAAGCACATGATCACTAGATTATAACAAAATGAAGACAGCATTAAGTAAAATAAACATCGTATTCTACTACGTAAGAAAAAACACATGAATTACTGTAGTAAAGCAGAATGACTACACTATAAAGTAAAATGCACCTCGACCTCTACTACTTAACAATAAGAACATGGAATTGTTCTATATAACAAAAAGCAGATTAATCACTAGGATATAACAGATTGAATACAATATAAAATAAAATGCACACGGACTTCTACTCTTTCAAGAAATGCACATGAATCACTAGGCTATAACAAAATGATGATAATATAAAGTAAAATATACATGAATTTCTACTATGTAACAAAAAGCATACGAAGCACGGAAGACAGTATAATTTAAAATGCAACTGGACTTCTTCAAAATAAAACCACATTAATCACTAGGGTATAACAAAACGATGACAGTATAAAGTACAATTCACATGCACTTTCCTATAAAAGAAAAAGCCCGTGAGTCAGGAGGATATAACAAAACCAATACAAAATGGAGTAAAATGCACACAATCTTCTACTATATAAAATAGCATATGAATCACTAAGTTATAAACTAATCATGACAGTATCAAGTAAAATGTACCAGCACTTCAACTATAATTAACAACATACAAATGAATAAATAGGATATAATGAAATGACGGGTGTATAAAGAAAAATGCACATGAACTTCTACTCTATCAACAGATACACATGAATTACTATGCTATAACAAAATGACGACAATATAAAGCAAAATCTACATGGACTTTTACTATATAACGAAATACACATGAGTCAAGAGTGTATAATAAAATGATCACGGTATACAATATAATGGACATGGACATCCACTATATAACAAAATACACATGAATGACTAAGGTATAACAAATTGAAACAGTATAAAGTTAAATCCGCTAGGACTACTACATGTAACAAAACCACATGAGTCACTAGAGTAATGAAATATGAAGACATTATAAACCAAAATACATACTACTATAAAACAAAAAGCACACAATTACTAGGTTATAAGAAAAGGAAAATAGTAAAATTTAAAATGCACTATGGACGTCTAGAACATAAAAAGTACACTAATCACTAGAGTATATCAAAATGGTGAGATTATAAAATAAAATTCACATGAACTTTAACATATAACAATATAAACATGAGTCAATAGGCTACAACAAATTGATCACGGTATAAAGTAAAATGGACATGCACATGCACTACATAACAAAATACACATTAATGACTAAGGTATAACAAAATGAATCAGTATAAAGTTACATCCACAAGAATTTTTACTATGTAAAAAATCGACATGAGTCACTACAGTAATGAAATATGTAAATAAACCAAAATATATACCTACTTCTACTATATACTAAAAAAAGCGCACGATCGCAAGGCTATAAGAAAAGGAAAAAAGAGTAAAATTTTAAATGTACTATGGATTTCTACAAAATAAAAAGCACACTAAACACTAGATTATAACAAAACGATGACAGTATAAAGGAAAATTCAAATGGACTTTATTATTTAAGTAAAAACACATGAGTCAATAGCGTATAACAAAATGAAAACACTATGATACGAAATGCAAATGAACTTCTACTATATAACAATATACACATGAGTCAAGAGGCTATAACAAAGTGAATACAAAATGAAGTAAAATACACATGATCTTATACTGTATTAAAAAAAAGCCCATAAATCAATAGGGTGTAACAAAAGGAAAACAGTATAATGTAAAATGCAATGCACATAGAGATTTATTAAATAACAAAATAGGGTATAACAAAATGAAGCAGTATAAATTAGAATTCATATGGACTTTAGTATAAAAGAAAATGCACATGAGTCACTAAGGTATAACAAAAGCTATACAAAATGAAGTAAAGTACAAAAAATATAAGAAAAAGAATATGAATCACTAAGGTATAACAAAATCACCACAGTATCAAGTAAAATGTACATGGACTTCTAGAATTTAATATAAAGCACGGAATTGACAAAACTCTAAAAATGAAGAAAGTATAAAGTAAAATGTAAACGTACTTTTACAATGTAACAAATACACACGAAAGACTAGGGTATTATCGAATGTTAAGGGTATAAAGTAAAAATATACATGTTCTTATAATATATAATAAAAGTACATGAATGACTACGGTTCAACAAAAAGAAGACAGTATAAAATAGAACGCACAAGAACTTTCACTATTTAACAAAATACACATAAATGACTAAAAAACAACTTGAAGATATTATAAAGTAAATGCACATCGACTTTACTTTATAACAAAAAGCAAATGAATCACAATAGTATAACAAAATTGACAGTACAAAGTCAAAAATGTACATGGTCTTGTTCTATACAACAAAATACACATAAATCACTAGGGTATAACAAAATGAAGACAGTGTAATTTCAAATGTATATGGACTAGTATTAAATAACGAAAAGCACTTTAATTACTAGTGTATAACAAAAAGAACATGAATCACTAGGGTTTCATAAAATGAAACAGAATAAAGTAAAATGCACATGGACTTCAACTACACAACAAAAAGCACGTGAATTAATAGGGTATAACAAAATGAAGACAGTATAAGTATTATTCGTGTTAACAAATGAATACTAAGATAGCAATGAGACGATGAATACTATGTAAGGATCTTTTTATTCTCAATGTTTAGACTAAAAGTATTCTTCATAATTTCCAGAAGAAGACTTGTAGTCGAAACGTTGAGAATAAAAAGATCCTGACATAGTATTCATCGTCTCATTGCTACCTTAGTATCCAGAAGACAGTATAAGGTAAAATGCACATGGACTTCTTCCGAATAACAAAATAATGACAGCATAAAGTAAAATACGTATGAACTTCCACTATATAACAAAATACATATGAATGACTAAGTTAAAACAAAATGAAACAGTGTAAAGTAAAATGCACATGGACTTCTACTGTAGTACACAAAGAACATATGAATAACAAAATAAAGTATTAATATATGTAAAATATAAATGGACAGGTAGAATATACAAAAATACACATGAAACGTTTGTGTATAACAAAGTGCTTATAAATAAGTAGTATATACCAAAATATGATTGGACTTTTTACATACCAAAAAACACACACTCTTATCTAGTAAACACAAAAATACACATACGAAAATTAACATTAATGGCTAATATTTACCCAAGAATACTTATTATCCAGTAGCATTACCAAAATACGTATGGATCGTTTACATCGCTGTTATATATCAAATACATATGGATTTCTAATATTTATCAAATCACATTGCTTATTACTGTATAACGAAATACAGATGAATCAATAACATATAATGTAAGTCATATAGAGCAATAGCAATAAGTATGTTCAGATCAATATTAAATAGTTAAAGGCGCGTGATTTATAATTAAGAGATGCATACAAATAATTAGCATACTCTGAAACACGCGTGAATAGCTAAGTTGTTTGAGCAGTAACACTCGTGCGTCATTAGTACACACCGCCTCACATATATGAATCATTAGTTGATATTTAACGCACGTTTCAATAGGTTTCTTCCTATTGGTATCTGCATACTCTCTTATTGTTTGTTTTAGTGCAAGGCCCAGAAAAAGGCAATCTATCACGGGGAATCGAACCCCGGAATGTAGCGTTGTAAATCCGTAAGCTTACTGATCACCCAATGGAGGATTATTTTCTTATTGTTTTTCGTTATCATTCAGTCGTGGATAATTTTCGTATAATGATGATACCGAACACAAGAAATAAATGATTAATTTAATGTTAAAATCATAAATAATATTTCAACGTTAAACTGGTACACGGTT
>NW_013667529.1:66445-72994 GCF_000517525.1 Limulus polyphemus
GTATTGAGGAAGAATAAACAAGTTTTATTTAAGAAAGGACTTGTATCGTAGAAAAGTTAACAAACAAACATATAGAGACGTAACAGTATATAAGCCTGGCGAGAAAAGCCAGAGGGGCTAAGCGAACAGTAGTTACAGTGATTTTTGTGTAATTTATGATTTTGTTAATTTCGAGCTGGTGAGCCATAAAGTGTGTGTTTTGCACTCGTAGAGAGCAAAGTTATCGAGGTTGTTAATTGCTGTGATTTAAAACGTGTATTATAAAAGTTGTTAAGTTTAGAGTGACGAGAAACGTACTGATTGTGAAACTTCTGTGTACTAAAAGTTTGTATCGAGAAAAAATAAACTGGTATTACGTCTCCGTTCGTTATTTAACTATCCGTAACTTCGTTCCGACGAAACTTTAAAGACACAAGTCTTTACTTAATAAAACTGGTTTATTCTTTCCGAATATAACTTTACGATACACTTAATTTCAATGTTCGCGCTAAAACAAACACTATAACGAACGAACGTTTACTTCAACAATACCCTATGACTGCAGTTCAATTACTCACTATCTACACACACATTATTATCCCGTCACGTTGTCACCCTCTTTTATATACCAGACTACCCTATATCTAGTAAATACTAGAGCATTCGCCAAGGTACAGGATAATTCTAGAAAATAGGTGGCGCCACACCAGTCACGTGACCTCGATGACGCAACAATATAATTATTGTTTCTGTCGAGTTGTTGTTTGTTTCATGACAAAACGGATGCTTTCGTCATTCGCAAACTTTCGCTCGTTTGACGTTTTCTTGATTCCTGATTGAACAGTTACATGTTATGTTTGACCTGTCACAGGTCTAAATTAAGAAAAAGATAGACAGGTAACAAATCGCAAAAAATAATAAAAAAAGACTTTTATTATTAACCAACTGATTACGCTTCTAGCAACAGCTCCTCGTCAGATAAAAACATATTTTTTTTTTAAATATTTAAAAGAAGGCCTGTTCCTTTTAGAATGTTCCACAAAGCTATACAAGGGCTATCTGCACGTAACAGTTTCTAATTTTGGACTAATACACAAGACAAGAATAAAAGCAGCTAGTCAACAATACTCACTACCAACTCATGAGCTACTCTTGCCTGACAAACAGTGGGATTTGCACATGTGTAATTCAGAATTAAACCTGGGTCACAGATGCTTGATCTTCGCAAAAGTGGGTAGAAAGAAGACCAGGATCGGATCCCAGCCACTACCATCCCAGAAATAGCCATTATCAGAATTCCTCTAAGACAACGGCAGCCGAAATGTCGGATATAAACTAGTTATTAAATAGTATGAAGAAAAATTATCAATAATTAGATTTAAGTTATTACAAAACTTACTAATCATGACATTGGTTGATATATAAGCATTACAACCTAATAATAAGTATATATACCCATAGTAATACCTTAACATCTTGGCGTTTATGTCCAACCATCATATTGGGAGCTGAAATGATAACTTCAAGAACAGTTTTGCTGTCTTCCCCATTGATGTATAGTATTCTATTATTTCTTGCTGCTTTTTTTCTTATTTTCTTGTGAGTAACCACCTTTCCACATCTAGCTTCAGACAGCGAAAGGTGTTAAAGATGTAGGACGTTGGGGGCTAGAGCACCCACATCTGCTCAAATCTTTGTTTTTATCTTAATCATTTGGATAGACGGTGTACCCTCAACGCGATTTGGGTCTTACATCTGCCAGTAACTCTAAAAATCAGGTCAAGTTACATAATGACCCACGTTATGATTTGTGCCCCATTATTGGATGTTTGTATTGTTTTTGTGATATATTAAATTATATTTCATCTAAGGTTTAGATATGCTGCGTAAGATTCGCACTATCCTTCCTTTTGATGTATTCTCGTTTTTAATTTTTAGCTTTTCTGAATAATATATATATAGATATATATATATATATACACACACACACACACATATACATATATACATAAATAAGAATTAGAAAGCTACGGGTTTATGTATATATATGTGGGGGGGGGGGGGAAAGTAATCAAATTGTAATAAAAAAAGAGGAAAATAATGCCAAAAGTTGGTAAATACATATGCTTAAGACAGGAGCTCCAGCGGGTACAATTGAAGCTGGTCAGCAAATAATCTAGGGCTGTAGTCAATTTATTCTTCTTGAATACCCCAGGCCAGCCATTGAGATTTGGCTATTTTTTTCCTAGCTTGGTAGAGCTATTCTGCTGTTTGGGAATCATTTCGCTTTCTTTCCTGATATAAAGCATTTTCCAAAAGAATGAATTCCCAGTCTCCCACCCACTGAAAAGGCTTAAACTACCCAAGTGTCGCTCTCTCCCAGAATGATGTTCAGGGGTTCTGCTGGAAACTCTTGGTTACAAGACTTGTTTAAGGATGGTTGTGTAAAGTTTTGTTTATACACGATTTTACTGATGTTACGTTATTCAATGAAAATTAAATCAGCGACAATACTTGAAGCCAAGGGTTGGTGTTTTTGTGTTCCGTAAGTAAGATATTCGCTATTATTTCTATATTTGTTATAAAATTGTTAAAATATCTAATTCTATCACGTTTTTGTTACTATACCTTTATTATAGAGATTATTTTGCATTTCAGTATCTGCTGAAAATTATAAGAAAAAACAGTTATGAAAATATTGAAAGAAGGCTCGAATTGAGTCACTACAAAGAAACATTATTTAACAGACAAATTACAGTATCACCTCTACTCTTGGCAATTCAAAAAGCTGCTGACTCTTCTTTTTTTACCATATTGTTAGCTTAATATACGTTTTTAGGATTAATCTAAATCTCCTAAGCTGACCAAATTTCGTGAAATATTATTGGGATTACAGCCGAAAATATCGTACCAATTGACGAAACAATGCATACTAATATTGATAAGTAAGAGATAATAAGAGTATATTTAATTAACTGCACTCATTAAGGTGTCACTCTATTTAGGTAGTTTGCTCTGATCTGAAGTTAACGTTAATGATGCTGAAGGTGCAGCCTCAGGACATCATCTTGTTATGATGAGCCGTGGTTATATGAGAGATCGTTGACATAAAATCCATTGCCGGTTGAGAGGATTTGAAAATTTTTTAGATGGTTATAACGTTGTCCTTCCACTTAGTAACTCATCGAACTTCTTTTTTAGATTTCTCAGCCCAAGTTCCTTTTGTGGGTAAACCAAAATCTCACATCAGTTGCTTCTCTGCTCCTGGTATTCTTTCAATAAGACAGCAGTAAACCTCCAAGTCTTGGTCTTGACGACCTTGATACCTAGGTTGGGTGATATCGATGTTTCAGGATGAGACATCTGAACTGTCAAAGAATAGGATTGAATGTATAGGCTCTTTCGACACATCGATGGGTGGTGGATGGAAGCCGAGCTGCTGCCCACCTTCTTCAACATCTCATCCTTTGATGATGACGTAATCTGGAAAACAAGGACTAAGACGTCCATCAACATAGCAGCTGGAGGAGCATGTGCATTGATGGACTTACTTGTCAGTAGAGTCTTAATTAAGTTAATCCAACTCCACAGTAGGGTTGACATAAAAATATAATGTGTTTTCTGTATCGACTAAACGTTCTAAACTTGAAGATTAAAAATAAGGGAGTTTTTTATGTAAACAACGTCTACATAGGTCACTGTTCTAGCTGCTGCCCTGTGCTAAGTAAAAATTGATGATAACCAAAGGTGTCATCAGTGGTCAGCTTATCTAAAGGTAGGTTAAGAGTTCAAGTTTCGTATAGGGTCGTGATTGGTGAAACATACATTCAAACTAGACATCGAATTTTTCTCAAATTATTAAGTTATAGCCTAATGTAAATATTTTACCCATATTATCTAAAAACAAAATACATTCTACTGCATCAATTTAAGGGGAGTTTTATACTGCTCATAATATAAACTTTACCGCCAGTATGTTCTCCAGTATACAGTTATCGAGTGTTGCTTTCCCTGTAGGGTACAGTGAGAAACAGTACTCCAGGTGACACTCTGCTGAAAAATTAAAAGGAAAGACGTTTTTAAAACTGTTAAAAGAAAACTCTAATTGAGTCACTACAATAGAAATATTATCATACAGACAACATATAGAATACAGTATCACCTCTACTACTGGTAATTATAGAAGCTATTAACTTTTCACTTGATCTTTCGTGTTGGAGGTATAGTAGTGAGTATCTATTGAGCTGACTATTGCTTTTGCACTTACACATGTGTGTATAACAAAAAAGGGAAGCATAAAGCACTGATTTAAACTAAACTCTATAATTGTTATCAGACAGTAATACGAAAAAAAGAAATAATATGTTTTCTGCATTTGAAAATTTTCCTGACTTTCCTAATTTTTTTAAAAATATAATGCTACAATTTTACTTATTTTCGTCATATTTGACTCAAAAAAATTTTGAACTTGATATGTTCATCAATAAATATGGTGTTTTAATTATCACAGTGATTGTTGGCAGCTTGTCAGTCACTAGTATTCCAAGTCTTTGGCAAACTTGTGGATTGTGAGGGGGTCCGTGGTGCCCGGAAACCACCTTGCTAAAGCTCAAAGTTTTCCCACTTTTTGAACGAAAACATTTTGATCCATTGCAGAAAGTATTTTAGCTCGGCAATATTTTCGAAAAAAAAAGGTTTTATGATTTTCAAGTAAAATATCAGTCACACATTATCTGTTTAGGAATGAGTCCCTTATACGCATTTGGATCTGCCTTGCTTTTTGAAACACCAGTTTTGAATTTCTGCATGCGCTCCTGTCTGTTCTCTTGTGACCACCATGCAATGTTTCCATAAATTAAAATTGGGTGAATAACACCAAATATTGTAGAATTTATTATTATAAAATTTCACGAGGTAGCTCTGAAAGTAAGGATTGCAACTTCCTTTCAGCTTGCAAATGCTTTCACGTTTCTGTAATCATCTCCAGTTGAACAAACTGGTGAAATTCTAGGTGTTATATCATTTAGAAACTGTTGGAACTTAGTGAATTTTACAAAATATATAGTATTGGAAATAGTTATAGAATCATTAAATACAATGGGTACAAAATGTAAATATTATGGGATTGTTCTTCCTCTATGGTACGAAACTGAACTGCACCAGAGTATAGTTACTTATCTTCATGATGCTAGCGTAATACTACCGAACATGTAGAGTCTTTTTTAATTTTGGCCGCCACCCAAATAAAATTTTATTGTGCATTTTAAACGTTGATGATCTCTTTATTTTTAAAATTTATTGCACAAGTTGTCGTAAGTGAATCTTCAAGGCTTTATTATTTCTTTCAAAGGTAAACTCAGTTTTACTATTTATTGAATTTTAAATCTCAACAAACTTATTAATATCTTGAGTTCCTAAAAACTTTTAGACAAACAGGATCAGAATTTTGAAAATTCTTAATTTAACAGAAAATGATTTGCAGAAAATGAAGTACGATTATTAACAAGAGGATTAACATTTATTCACACAAATAAAATTAATAAAATACCACTAGCAAAAGATATTTATGAATTCAATAGAAAGTTAAGACTTAAAGAATATTTTTATGAAGTTTCAAATAAAGATGAATCCCTAGTAAAAGGTAAATCAGATTTTGATCATGTTCAAGGAATAAATATGAAATTAGAATTAATTTGTCAAAAAATTAAATTATATTCTGTTAATAAAAAACAAGGGAAGGATAATTTAACATTAAATCGCTCAAGAAACTTTAAAATTATAATTCAAATGGTTTATGATCATTTAAATGATATACAGGTTTACCAAAAAAAAATGGGAAGTTTAAATATATTAATATTCATAACTTTCATAAAAAAATATTGAAGAATTTTGTTGATGAATTTAAGGTGGTAGTAACAGAAAAAGAATAACAAAATTTCAAGTAATTCAGAAACTTGGTATTTTTAAGTACTTCCTAAAATCCATAAATCAAAAGATATTAATGAATTGTTGTTGGAAACAAGTGAATATATTTATATTGGTTTGTTTGTAGTTAAACACAAAGCTAGACACTGGGCTATCTGTGATCTGTCCACCACCGGTATGGAAACCCGGATTCTATTTGTTGTATGTCCGCAGACATACCGCTGTGCCACTGAGGTGGGGGGACATTCCTATTGGAAAATCTCCAAATATTTCAAGAAGACCGATTATAAGAGGTAATCAGAAATTACTGAACGCTTAAGTGACCTTTTAGACATTTTCTTAAACCTTTTTTTAACTCATATTCCTAGTCTTATTAGAAAAAAGCCTACTATATGCCAGCTAACATTTTAGTTAAGCATAAAATAATCATAAATTCATGTTTTCCCCTTTCTGGACATGTAATATAAAACATAAAAGATTACTTTTTGAATAATACTTTATAAATTTTTTGGCACCACTTTAAATAGATAGTAGTAAGAAAGTAAGTAAGAGTATAAAATTAGAGAATAAGTAAATTATATTTCTATAATAATAAGTATAATTACAATAAGTTTTTATTTATTGTCTGTTTGAAGTTAAGCACAA